>NC_056565.1:23799426-23842531 GCF_013358625.1 Macadamia integrifolia
AGGAAGAAAAGATGGATTTCAACGGCGCCGAGGCTTGATCTTCCCATTTCGGCCTCGAAAAAGTGATCTCCAACACTAGATCTACGTTTAGAGGTGAGCAAAGGCTGGGTTCCTTAAACTTTCACCATACCCAAGTAAAACCCTTGATTTGGGTAGGGTTTCTTGAGATCTTGTAAATCCCCCTTGAGATGATGAATCTAAGGTTTAATAGATGATCTATGTGTTGATTTTGAAGAATTTGAAGAAGTATTTACAAGGTTGGAGAAGCATTGTTGATTTGAAGTGATTTTGGGGTTTTGAAGGAGTTCTTGAGCAAAGAAGGGATGGTGGCTTCCCATTCCTTAAATCTAACCTAGATCTAGGTTAGAACCATCTTATGAGACCTTGAATGTGTGAAAAATGGATTTGGAAAAGCCCCATTTGAATCCCCAAATGTTGGGAAAGTTTGGGAAGAAATGGTTGTTTCCCACCAAGACCGGTGGGCCATTTGGCCTGCCTGTGGACACCCACCTGAGAGGGCAGGGCCTTCGGGCCCAACCGGCGGGCCACCCTGCCTGCCGATCTTAACAGGACCCTCGGGCCAGACCGGTGGGCCAGACCGATGGGTCGACCGGTGGGCCGACCTACCCGCCGGTCAGGACCGGTGGGTCTGATCCAGGTGGGCTGTCCGACCCACCCGAGAGGCTCCGAATGTGATTTTTATGTCCGATTGGACCCAAATCGGACGTGTGAACTTTTAGGATTCTAAACATGATCTTGTCATTGGATCGTGTTAATCTTGATTCCAAAATGGTGAAATACTAACCCTGCTCACTCATTATAGGTTCACCAAATCTCACACTTCTCACACCGGATCTCACCCGTACCGAGCGTGAGTCCTTGTACACTACAAGTAAATGGGGAGAGAACGTTTGGCTTTGTTTCAAGGCATTGTTTGACATTCATTTAATTTTATCTAGTCTAGCCATGCCATCATGAAAATGCTATGTAGATTAGTCATCCTCACATGGTTATGCATGGGTGTTGTGTTTATTTTCTAAATACCAAGTGATAATATGCTTCTGTGATGAATGTTGACATCATTGTGCATGATGCGTTAATAGACTAGATGCCATAGTCGGCTTGGAAACGAGTGCATTGGCGGCCCATGGTATGGGATGCGGTGGTACTATGCAATCGTACTATTGTCATATAGGAGCATGCGGTTTAGGATTATCACATTCTCGTGCTACGACCCTTCCCAACAGGGGTTAAGGTGTTGGGTTACCATTTGGGAGGAAGCAGTGGTCGCGGTTGTCGGGTCACTGTGGCGGTTAGACATTACGCCCGGCTGGTCGTTAGGACAGTCGGCAACCCCGGTGGTATATTCAAGAGGACCAATCGTACTGCTTTTTAAATTACTGGAGTCAGCACCTTTAATTTTCAGTCATTTACTTTATGTTGAGAGCCGTGGTCGGCATGTTTTTATTTTTTCGAGTACTCACAGTGGGCCTTCTCCAACAGCCCTATGGGCGTATCGCGGGATGGAGTTCACAGCTCGTACCTGGAGCATACGCGCACTGTGGTTGTAGTAGCACTAAACCAAAAACTTAGTAATGTTGCTTAGGTGGATGTGATTTAAAATGTATTGCATAGCATATAATGCATATGGTTGTGATTTGTGGTGTGAACTGTTGTGTGGTCCATCTTTCCACTTGCTGAGCTAGTGAGCTCATCCCACGTGTGCACCTCTTTTAGATGATTTTGCAAGTCATCCATCTGAAGAGCACGGGGCGGATCCCACAGTTGAGTTCCCTGAAGAGGACTGGTGGGCCCCTGAGGAGTTAGAACACGGCACTGATTGCTTGTGCGAGAGTTGTGCTGCGGGACCGCAGTTCTGATGCCGAGCTGAGCTCCACTCTTGATGCTGAGCTGAGCTCTACCCTGTGATGCTGAGCTGGGCTCAACCTTTGATACAGAGCTGAGCTCCACTCTTGATACCGAGCTGAGCTCTAAGCTTTGATACCGAGCCGAACTGTATACTCTGATTTTTGATGATTTCTTTTATGTACTTGATATGTGAATTGTACTCTTATTGTGTAAATATCATGTCTTCGGGCCCACATATATTTAACTATTGTATCACAATTCGGGTATCAATTATTATGGGGATATTCACAGGTAAACCAAGTCTTCCGCTAAACTGATGAGCTCTTTCTTAGTTGTGTGTATGCTGTGGTGGAATACTGTATCAGATGATCCTGGCAGGTTTGGGTTAACCGGTGTTAACCCGGTCACTGGCCCGGTTTTGTGTGAACGGGGTGTGACACAAGTAATAGGAACAATTGACATTAGGCAAGGGATCCATTTTCAAGATTTGAGAACGAGTGGCTACATAACTATCAAAGAGACCCATTGAGAACTAATAAAGATGTTCCTATTGGATGACTGAATTGTGCGCAGATTGGGCATGGCAAGAATATGTTGGGACAACCACATAAGTGGAGAGCTCATCCCACAATACCATCAATCGCGGGTAATACTAGGCAAGAGAATCAGTGCCTTGGTGAATAGTGGAGATGGGGTGCTTGAGGTAGAATACACGAGGGGCATTGCTACCTGAGAAACGCTCCTCAATCTCCTTCCAAACTGTAGAAGCCGTCTCAACATAGATGACACTATCAGCGAGAGTAAGAGATAATACTTTCACGATCCAGGAGAGGACCATGAAGTTGCAGCATTGCCAGGTTTGAACCACGGATGGAGGAGAAGCTGGCTAAGGAAGAGAACCATAGATGAACATCTTGTTCTTGGCGTAGAGAGCCATGCACATAACACACCGCCAGGTAGGGTAGTTATCCCCAGTTAAGGGGGTCAATACAAGGATGGTGCTGGGATTATCAGAGCGATGAAGAGCATAGGGAGAGGGGTCAGTATAGAAGTGCCATCTGTGAGGGCACTTTCTTGAGACATGGAGAAGAAAAAAAGAAGAAAAAAAATCACAATTATTGCTCTGATACAATGTAAAATTACAGCTTTGAATGGAATTGAAGATATATTTTTCATTGTATATGGGCATACTTATATAAACAATTACATCAAGAGATCACATTGATTGAGGGATAAAAAAAGGCAAGGGATTACAAGAGATAATACTCTAAACTTATAAGGAAGAAAGAGATTGATTGAGGGATAAAAAAAGGAAAGAGATTACAAGAGATAATACTCTAAACTTATAAGGAAAAAAGAGATTGAGATGAATGCAAACATGGTAAAGATATATACAAATATATGGGAGACAAGTTGGCAAGGATAAGGATTGATAGTTGGCGTCAGCGGAACCCATGTGTGTAATAAAAAGAGGAATCTTGGATCTTTCAATTTGCATTCTACACAGCCTATCATTTGTTTTGCATTCAAACCTTTATTTATTCTATTGTTTGGTGAAACAAAATGTAAGAGGTAGGTGTCAAGGAAAGCTACAGTGATAAAAGTTCACAAATTTAAGAGTATCTTAAAATAGATTATGCTGCAAGAGGTTTAAAATCCCTGAAATATATACGGGATAAGCATTAGGTCTGAATTTGATGGAATCTCTTTTAGAATGCTTCAGAAGTGATACACCTAAAATTACCTCGCTAATAGGCGCAAAACATTTGGCAGTCAAAAAATTCAAGTATAAAACAAAAGACTCTCCACTGACTCAAGGCACTTGCCTATAAATGTAAATAGGGCATTTCACCCTCTTATTGGGATTAGGGTCACACCACACTCACCCTATAAATAAGGAGATTGTCCAGGTAAAAGGAGAATCCTTCTCTCACCCCTTCAATACCAAACTCATTAATGTTACTTGAAATACTGACTTTGGCATCAGAAAGTCTCTCCGAAGCCCCTCTCCATCCTCTCTTGAACTTGTAGGTCTCTCTCAACCAATAGTCGTTTTTTATCACACAAGAATAAAACTGATTGTCTAAATTCTGGCAATGTAAGATTATAGGGGGAACGAACTCTGATTGTCTGGTACTCTGGTGTTGCCTATGTCCAGACATAGGTGGGTGTAAAAAGACCATACTACCTCCCATGCACTGAAAATGCTCCCACGAGTCCTTCCAATGGCCGGTGCTAGTGTTGCCTACATCAAATTTGCAGGGTTCTTTCTCCCATGTAAATATGGACTTAGAAATTTATTTACACCACGGTGCCAGGGATCCCACATGAAATTCCTGTTTCTAGAGTGAGTTTTGATTCTTTTTAGAGGAAATTACACTCTCCTCCCCTGTATGTTTTAGGTATTACACTCAGACCTCCTACGACGTTTGTAATTACAAATGTGCCCTGTGGTGTTAAAATTGTTAGAAGCATATGTTAAATGACATTTTTACCCCTCCCCCCCCCCCCCATTTTTTTTCTAAAACTCATGTCTTTTAACTTCTCCATCTTCGTTCCCAGCAGCCGTCGGCGACTCTGTTCCTCTTCTTCTTCTTTGTCTCCGTTCGGCAGTGGCGGAAACACAGTGTTCCAAGGTGAGCACGATATTAATACAGAGGGATTGCACATTGATTAGATCCTCTACAAGGGAGACGGAAAGGATCTCCATGTGCGACAATGCACATTGATTCTTCTTCGTTTTTTTTTTTTTTTCCGAAATCGATGATCGATGCCGATATCCCTTGATGTCTCAGTAATCTGCACTATTGCAATCAACATGTGGAGAGATCTAGAGCGGAAGTCCCTTCAGAAAATGACACAAGCCTCTGAAAAGGCTTCCAATGTGGTAAATAAAGCTCTTGATTCTTAGCTAGGGTTTCTTTAACTCATGGATCCGATCGATTGCTGTAATAATACTGATTATGAGTATTTTGGTTTCTATGTTCCAATTTATTTTCTGATTAAATCAAATTCCAATGGGAGAAGCATCCAATTTTGAAGTTCTCAATGTTGTTTATCATCTTATTGCAAAATTGTTAGATGACTATTGGCCATCCCAAGGTCCTGTAGTAATGCAGAGACGGGAAGGAGAAAGATGAAAAGAGTAATAAGTAGTGTGGCATGTGAAACTGTTGTAGATCACCATCCTTTGTATAGCCTTTTATAGAATGGAGCTGCTTTTGGCATCTTTCAATGGTGGATGATTGAGATTTTCTGCAAACACAAACTAATCATTCCGGATGATGACACTGTCTATTTTTAGTGATTATTTGGTCCATTCCTGGCTTTCCTTGGTGTATGAATGCCCATAAATGCTATGTTGTAGTAAGAAAATCTTTGCTAACAATGTTTAGACTGTCCTTTTCTCCACTGGTTTCCCCCTTCTTATCCGTATGATTTTCCAGTTTTTGCTCTCTCTCCCTGACTAAAACCACAAATCCCTCTCTCCAATTTCAGAACCGTAAGTCCCTAAGTTCAAAAATCCTAAATCCCAATTGGTTAACGGTTTCCTCATGGAAGAAGATGAGAATAAGGGTTGAGGGCAAATAGGTCATCTCCATTGGATCAAGGGCATTTTGGGGTTTAATGCAATTTTGTAACACATGATTCATCACTTAACGGTTCCTCACTCACGGTCAGGGTACAGTTGATAAAATCTATAACTTAGAGGGGAAGGGAGTGTAATTTCAAACTTCGTAAGGGAAGATTATGTAATACCTGAAACATACAGGGGGAGAAAAGTGTAATTTCCTCCTCTTTTTACCATTACAAGATGGAGAAACCACCCCCCCAAAAAAAAAGTTGATTTTTTACTTAAAGCCAGGATTTTAAATTTGAATTCTTGTCAAATTTGTTCTTGCTAATTTTGATCCGGATTGGATCAGACTCAGCCGAAATTGATCCTAAAATCTTAGAATCAACTCCTTAGATGTGAAAACCCAATGATTCGGTCCAAAAAATCTCTAGAATATGGACCGATTCGAATGATCAGATTCCGGGTCGGATCTTTAAAACAGTGGCTAAGCCGTTGGTAGTTGAGGACACTTTACCCAACAGTTTAACTGTTTAAGGTATTGAGTGTTGACAGATTCCAAGCTCTGGGCAGAGATCCATTGACTTCCTCATTTTGTCTCTATTATGTGCAAGTAATTACACCCATTAATTAATTATATATTAATTTAGATTTAGATTCCAAAGACTGGAGGGTGGCTAGTTCTGATTGGAATTGGAGCAGTTGGATCCAATGATCCTTGGGAAGTGAGAGATCTATCTGGATAAGTTTGGAAGAGATAGTAGAGATTAGGAAAGTGTTCATGGAAGATATGGTGTGCAGAGAGAAATAAGAAGGCGATCTTAGTTTTAGAATTTGAAATGGCCTATGATTTATCTATTGTAATCACATTTTGAAAAGAAAATAATAATTAATAGACTTTTAAAAGAGAACAAAAATAATAGCCAATTAATTTTCTTTCTAACTAGAAAGACCGATGGGTTATTATATAAAGATTGTAAAGTCATATTAAGGGAGAGATTTATTACCTACCATAGATTAGTTGCCATAGATATATGTTTTAACTGTTAAATCATAAGAAATATGTGATTATTTGTCCTAGGATGAGATGATAAATATAAAAAGAGAAAAATTGGAACCATTTTTTAATAGATTAGTAAAATGAGGAAGGTGTGACTTTAATGGAGACAGCAATATGAAGTAGAACGAGATAAATAATTATGTTAATAATGTTGCTAAGAAAGTTCTAAGTGAATCTGAAGAAAATCGACATTCAGCAAAGGAAACTTGGTGGCCGGATGATGAAATTAAACAACCATTAAGACTAATAAATCTAATTTTAAAACCTGACAAAGGACTAAGGATGAACAAGAATTAGAAAGATATAAATTTGCTAAAAATGAAACTAAGAAAATCATAAGAAAACTAAGGACTAAGAAATATGAGGATCTTTCCAATATTATGAACTCAAAAGATAAGAAAAAAAGTTATCTACAAACTAGTTAAAATGATGGACATAAAGAGTAGAAATTTCAACCATATTGCATTAAAAGTGAAGATAATACAAGTAATATTGTATTAGAAATTTGCAATTAATAACCATAAACAAAAAATTGCAAGTCTTAGATAGGTACAAAAAAATAAGGTATTTGAAATAAAAGAAGCTTTAAAAATATAAAAATAAGTAACACAATAGGTCTAGCTGGTATTCTAATAGAGATGTGGAAGTACTTAGGAATCTATGGAATAGCTTGACTAACTAAGTTGTTTAATAATATTATGACCATATGAAAAATGTCAGATAAATGAAGAAGAAACATTGTGGTTCTGATTAATAAAAAATAAATATGATATTCAAAGTTATAATAATTATAGGGAAATAAAACTTATGAGTCATATGTGAAATTATAGGATCAAACTTCTCTGTAGCGCTACAGGGCGTGTAGCACACAGTCAACGACCAGGAGCACTTAGACAAGCAGCCCAAGGCACTCATGGTCATTGGATATGTGCTACAGGGTGTGTAGTGCTACAGACGATCTCAATCCGAAATTATATGAGAGAGTAATTGAAAAACTCACCTAAGACAAGAAATTAATATTGTGAATAACTAATTTGGTTTTATACCAGAAAAATCAACTATAGAAGTTATTTATTTGTTTAAGAGATTAATGGAAGATTTAAAGAAGGAGAAATGTTTCCTCTACCAAATTGGAACGTTCACTAGATGTGGTATCGATTATTTCAGTCCCCATGTATCTCGGCATCAAGTGCCACACTCCCCCCTAAAAACCATTTTCCTTAATTTATGTTATGATTTTATTAGTATAAAGTTTAAATGGTGTTAGCATTAGGTCCAAAGGTGGACTTATTTTCAATGCTTCCTTTCTTTTGATGAGATTTCCTTGAGATAGTTATACACACCTAGAGAAATGAATTTTTTTCAGTTTTTATGGGTAAAAAACCTGGAGAAATGAACCAAGCAGCAAACTTTCTATGTAAATATTGGAAATATACAGATAAGATGGTAATCTATAGGGGAATTAAAATATCCACTTAATTCAAAAAAATATGTGATGTTAGGGCTCCCCTCCCCATATAAATCTTGTTTCTGGAGTGAATTTCAATATGCTTACTAAAAAAAAAAAGTGAATTTTAAAGTTGACTTTCTTCATTTCCACAATTTTTTTTCTTTTAGTTTTTTAAAAAAAGAGACTTCCACAAGTCATGGCTACAGGTTTGCAGCATTTGTAATCTCATGGGTCGTGGTACCTGCCACCATTTCCGCCTGTCATTGCTCTAAAACCAGAAGTTACTTTTTTTTTTTTTTTTTGGGTAGATCCAAGAAGCATATCCTATGTGTGCACAAATAAGCATTTATAGAGGAGCAATTTTTCCTTTCATGAGAGGTAGGTCGGTTATTTCACCTCTATGTATCTTGGGGCAGGGTCATACTGTCCCACAGAAAACATTCTCTCATCCTTATTGATTTGACTCTAAACCTAAAAGAGGAAGGCGACATGGGTAGAGGTGTAAATTGGCCTGAAATCAAGATTCTACTTGATTTCTAGGGAGTGTTGGTCTTCTAAAAATCGATACTTATACTGAATCTAGCTATTCGATTCGATTCTTACACGCTTTGATTCCGACTTCTGTACTCGGTTTATAGTGTACACTATATAATATAATATAATATAATATAATATAATATAATATAATTAATATAATATAATATAATATAATATAATATAATATAATATAATATAATATAATATAATATAATATAATAGTTGTGTAAAATCTACTATTAATATTAGTAATACATTTCCGCCTAAAAATATTAGTAATATATTAATATTATATTATAATAATATACTTTAATATATTGGTACCCAAATTCGATTCTAAACATTGGTTTATGCTCAAACTTATATGTAACTAAGTCTCGCCTTAAAAAAAAAAAAATACTAATTGCCCGTTTGATTTTGTTTCTCCTGTTTCTGTGTCTAGAAACAACAGAAACAATATTTGTTGTTTTTGTGCTAGAAACGATTTTTGGAATTGCAAAAAGATGTTTGATTTATCTATTTCCCGAAACATTTTTAATAGTGTACTCGAGTTCAAGACATGAGTGAAGGCACAATGTTATAGGAATGTAACTCACGAATCATGGCATGACGTTGGAGTTGTAGATATGCTTCATGGAGATGAACTTCAGAAGGATGAAGGCAATCTGAAATTGTGAGCTTCGCACAATCAGGTTGGAATCGCTGCATCTGGATAACGAGAAGTTTCAACAGTGGGTTGGGGTTTGGGTAGGTCGAGTGAAATATTGGATTTTTCACAATTTTTGTTGCTCCCACTTGTTTCTAGAAACAAAAAAACAAGTCTAACTTGTTTCTCCATTTCTGTTTCCAGACACATAAATGGGCATAAATTTCTATTTTTGTTTCAAAAAACAAGTGAAACGAAATAGAAAAAATCAAATAGTTTTTTGGCTGTTTTTCCATTTCTGAGCACAGAAAAATGGAAAAACTATTTCTGGAAACAAAATCAAACAAGTCCTAAGTCTCGCCTTGGTTTTGTTCTCTAGTTTAAGATTGCAACCAAAATCTATTTAGTTTGGTTTTATTCTGATTGTGTGGATTGATTTCAATTTGACACTCTTAAACTTGGCTCCCTTTTGATCGATTATTACTAGGGCCACATGATGGAGCAAATCACAGGCTTACAGTTTAAAGGATTAGTTCGGATTGACCGAAGTTATCTATGTTAGTGGGAAAATATTCTTTTTCTCATAGTGTGAGCTATACTAGTGCTCCCCATTCTGTTAGATAGAAAATTTAAGCTTAATCCTATTTTATCAGGTCAGATTAAGAATCATTTGAAAAATAAATAAAATAAATAAATAAAAGGGAAAATGAATTCTAAAAGACAACATAGCCCATGGATCAGACATAGAGAGGGTGAAACACCACCCCCCCCTCTTTAATTAAAGGTGGAAATCTCTCCTATGTTAATGCTTTTTTGAGTTGTCCTCTCATTGGCCATCATGTTAGCATAGGGTCACGCTGTCTTTCAAGAAACCCAATCACAATATTAAAAATTAAAAAAATAATTAATTAATTAAAAATTAAATAAAAAATATCCCTGGTCAAGCCCTCTACGCCAAGACACAGGGAGCATGAAAAACTAGCCTAACCTTATGTGCTCATTGGTCAATCAGTTGATGCCTCCCCCTGCCTTCCCATTAATCAATGTGCTAGCACAGTAGTCATGCAACCAGTGACCGTTCTATCACCCAAAAAAATGGGTCTCTCTCCCTCATGCTCCCTCTCTGGCCTCCCTCTTCGGCTTTCTCCCTTCTCCCTACAATTCTCTCTCTCTCCCCTCCCCTCCCCTCCCATCCATGCAGAATCCCAAGTAGCAGCAAAATTTTGTTCTTTTCTTTAGTAACTGCCTCACTAATAATAACTAGTAAGGTGGGGAATGTCTCTACCAGTTGAGCAGGAAAATCCCCCTATAGAAACTCTTTTTTTTTTTTTTGAATAATGCGTTTGTATTTTGATTCTTCATAACACCAACGGGCAACTGGGGCTGTACTTGGTGCAAAGGTGCAATCATCAAAGATTCTATTAAAAAATAAAAATAAATTAAAGATCCAAAGTACATGAAAAAGATGTTAAACCATTTGACCCAAATGTTAATTTTTGGAGCTTTTGAAACTTGATATGCACTTGAGCATTAAAAAAGAAACCCTAGTCACACTCTATTGAATTGTTTTAAGAAAAAAAAATAAAAAAAAAAATGTTCTCTATGGGGGAGTGCATGGGGAGTGAAATGATTGGCCTACCTCTATGAAAAGAAAATAACTCTTCTGTGGATGCTTTTTAATAAGCTCACATTGGTCTTTACATGCGCATAAAAACTGCTCCCTCACAGAAAACATTTCCAACCCCACCCCCCCCTCCCCAAAAAACAAAAAAAATGAAAAAACCATTCTCTTGGCTTGTTTTGAGAGTCATCTCAAAATGGACAACCCTTTGAAGCTTCAGCACAGGTATCAGGGTTGACTAGATGAACCATCTGAATCCCCATTTGAAAAGAAAAGATCCCATTCATGAGGCCTTACCCCACTTTCTCCATCCTCTAACAAAGCATATTTCCAAGAAATCTCCTCATTGAAGTTAAGATCTTCATGACCTTCAATGATATCCTTTCTCAACTTAGTAACTTTGTCTATAACAGCTTGCACAGCTACATCAAATGCATCTTTAAGAGTCTCCAATTTAGACCTTGGATCTGCATACGTCAACCTTGGTATGAGACTTATAACCTCTTCCCTCATCATCTTCACCTGCTCTGGAGAAATTTGCAGAAGCCTTTCCTCTATACTAACGTTTCTTAAACGAATATCATCAGCTGGAATGAAAACAGAGTATTTTGAATAATTCCTTGGAAGATGCCAAGTGTACTGTGTGTAAGCTGAACCAGGATGGAAGAACACAGGTATACAACCAGCCAAAATTGAATCAAAAGCTGATCTTCTTGTAAATGAATCACCTTGAGGTTGAAGGCAAAACAGAGAACTCTGAAACATTTGCATTACAGTGCTTGGAGAATGACACTTACTCTGCCCAATTCCACATTCTATTAACTTACAGAGATTGGATTTCTTGCATTGCTCAATGATCTGTCCTCTAACTAATTTGGGATACCCAGGTCTTGGAGCTCCTGCAAATGAGAAAAGCCATGGTCTTTCCAATTTCCTCATCCGATCCTGCCATTCAAACACAAGTGAATCCTTCGATGGATGAAAGTAAGAAGGAAATGGTATAGCGAAATCATTCCCTTTCCACGGGCTCGATTCAACCACGAGCATTGACATGTTCTTAGCAGATGGAAGAGTAAAAAGCTTGTTACCCCACCTAGAATCTTGATCGGTTGATCTTCTAAAATCCCAAGTTACTCTACCAGCAACAAGGAAATGATCCTTACCACCCATGACCTTCCACTCTGGTTTCTTGACAAGCCAATCCACCAAAGCTAGAGATGATGCATCCCTAACAGAGGTGTTATAACCCCAAAGGTAGCGGGAAATATCCATTCCAGCATAGAATGGAACAAAAATGGCGGCGGCAATTGAAGAATCTCGCGTCAAGCATTCATACTGCTTCATTCTGTTGGTGAAGATCACATCCAGAGCAAACTGGTTGGTTGCATACATTTCAGTATTGGAGAAAACCCCTTTGATATCTTCCTCCAGTCGGGGGCCAAGCCCAGAATTGGTGATGAACTTGCACATATCAGTCCAGAGGCTGAGAGACTTGCACTCTTCGAGTATATCTTCATTGAACCGTGGAGGAAGGTCATGGACATAGATGTACCTTCCCCCACAAGGATCACTCTTGTTCTCTACTGTTCTCAAAGCCCGAATAAACGGATAACTGTCCGCCGGCGGTGGTAGATGAGGTGCCTTGGATGACTGAGTTGGGAATGGATTAGGCTCTACTTTTATGAACTCATCTATGTTACCAACTCTAACAAAATGAAAGTAAACAAGTAACAAACAGAACAACGTAAAAAAAGGTAGAAACCAACAGAGACGAGGCAGTTGATACTTTCCTGTAGGCTTAAGCATTAGCTCTGGAGGATTGCACGCTGCCATGGACAAGTGGTGACTCATCTTCAGATTTCAAGTGAGCAGGTAGTGATCAGTCCTAACAAAACCAAGAAATGGGTTAAGCATATCAAAGAAGACAGAACTCGATAGCTAAGAATCAGAACCCAACCCGAAGGGGTAGCTTAATTGGCAAGGATCAACACCTCACAATTAATACGTTATGAGTTCATCTCTCCTTGGAGCCCTACCTATAAAAATAAAAATAAAAATAAAATCATAACCCAATCACTGAACAAAACTTGAATATCCTAACCATGAATCAAAACTCATGAATTTTTAAACATTGTACCAATTAAAAAAATTACTGTTTTCATTTTCAGATGAGAAAAAACCTGTTAGAAAAAGAAAAAGCTAGGGAAACTTTTTTTGTTGGAAAAGATAAGGAGGAATCTTGGATCTTTCAATCTGCATTCTGCACAGCCTATCATTTGTTTTGCATTCAAACCTTGATTTATTCAATTATTTGGTGAGACAGAATGTAAGAGGTAGGTGTCAAGGAAGGGTACAGAGAGAAAAGTTCACAAGATTAAGAGTATCTTCAAATAGATTATGCTGTAATGTAATAGGGTTAAAATCCCTGAAATATATATGGGATGAGCATTAGGTCTGAATTTGATGGAATCTCCTTTAGAATACTTCAGAAGTGATACACCTAAAATCACCTCGCCAATAGGCACAGGACATTTGGCATTCAAAAAAAAAATCAATTATAAATCAAGGGACTCTTCACCGACTCAAGACACTTGCCTACAAAGGTAAGTAAGGCATTTCATCATCTTATTGGGATTCGGGCTACACCATACTCAACCTATAAATAAGGAGATTGTCCAAGGTAAAAGGGGGAATCCTTCTCACACCATTTCTCTTTCAACACAGAACTCATTATTGTTACTTGAAATACTGACTTTGGCATCAGGGAGTCTCACTTGGAACCCCATCTGAACCCTCTTGAACTTGCAGGTCTCTCCCAGTAAACAGTCGATTTTTTATCGCAACAAGAAGAAATGACAAGCAATAGCATTTTTGTCTAAATTCTAGCAATGTAGCATATAAGATTGTAGGGAGAAAAACCCTAACTGTCTAGTGTTGCCTATGCCCTGATGGGTGGACGCAACAAGACCTTGCTACCCCCGTGTGCTAATGGTGCTCCCATACACCTTCCCATTATTGATGCTGATGTTGCCTACACAGACTAGCATGATTCTTTCTCCCATTTAATTAGAAAATTTAAATTTTAATTAGACCTTGGGGCCAGTGATCCCCACATGGATGTAAATCTTGTTTCTAACATGAATTTTGATTCCCTTTGCCCATTCCCAAGATATAGTGAACCCAAAAGAAAGTTGACTTCTTGTTTAAGGAAGGATTTTAAGATTGGATTCGGGTCGGATTTTTAAAACAGTGGCTAAGCCGTTGGAAGGTGAAGACACTTTACCCAACAGTTTAACTGTTTTAAGGTATTGAGTGTTGACAGATTCCCAGCTTTGGGCAGATCCATTGACTTCCTCATTTTGTCTCTATTGTGTGCAAGTAATAACAGTCACTAATTAAAAATTAATTAATTAATTAATTACGGTTAGAATTAGATTCCTTCAAGTCGGTAATGTCTCCTGAAGACTACAGGGTGGCCAGTTCTGATTGGAATTGGAACAGGTGGATCCAGTGATCCTTGGGGAACAGGCCTTCCACAACTCTTGCTGAAAACCATAATTAGTGCATCATTAAAGAAAGAAGTTTTTTATTATAACTCAGATCGGTGAAAGAAAGAAAGAAAGAAAATTGTAATTTACCTTTTCTTTTTCTAAATCTTTCATATAACATATTTTTCCAAGTAAAACTTGGGATAATCAAGCATTGAAGCAATAAGTTGTCATCATCCCAATGGATAAAATTATTGAGAAATATTTTTATGGGAACATATAAATAGATTAATTTAAGGAATTAGTTAAAGAGAAAGATTAATATATATATATATATATATAGGTGGATGAGAGATCTATATGGACAAGTTTGAAAGACATAGTAGAGGTTTTGAAATAGTTAATGGAGGATTTGGTGTGGGAGAAAGAAAAAAGAAGGTGACCTCAGATTTAAAATTTGAAATGGCCTATGATTTTTCTGTCAAAAGAAAAAAAAAATAGGTTTAAAACCTGACAAATTATAAAAGATGAAGATGATTTAAAAAATAGAAATTTTCTAAAAATGAAGCTAAGATGATCGTAAGAAAAGTGAGGACTGAGAAATATGAAGATGTTTCTAACAATTTGAACTCAAAGGAAGAGAACCAAAAAAAAAAAAATTATTTACAAACCAATCAAAATGATGGGCATAAAGAATAGAGATTTCAACCATATTAAATGCATTAAAAGTGAAGATAATAAAGTATTTATAAGTAACTATTTCTGCAAATTACTAAATGAAAATAATACAAGGAATATTTTTTTAAAAAGTTGCAATAACCATCAAGAAATCACTAGTCTTAGATAGATATGAAAAATTAGGGTATTTGAAATAAAAGAAGCTTTAGATGAAAATATGTGAGACAATATGTCTAAATGATACTATAATAGAAGTGTGGAAGAGCTTAGACCACACAATGATGAAGAAGTTTCCCTAATACCACATGGTGAGGTTCACCACATGATCCCACGTCCCCCTTCCCCCTTCTCCCTTCCCCCTGCTTCGGATTATTATGTATGTACCTTTAGGCAGTTACTTATGTTAGGTCAATGTCATTAAAAATTGTCAAAACCCACTAAATTGTTTTGAATCTGTGAATTAATTGGTATGCCTTTTGGCAAAATTTTGTGGTGTATGAGTTAGATTCCTCGTCTACCTGCTGAACTTGCATCCTCTACTTCTTTGTTGATAGATGTATAGCTATAATTTGGATCCGTTGTATGTACATTCACCTCGACATTGATTAGAGGATCCAATACTTGTCCTTTTTGCTTCCATAAATATATAAATATATATATATATATATATATATATCTCTTCTTCTTCTTCTTCTGTTGGTCTGAAAATAAGTTTGTTCAGAGGAATAAGAACCACTCATGGATGCCAAACATTGATGTTGGATCAAAGGATCAGAATTGAACCATACTAAGCTGCCCGTCACGGAGAGTTCCCTCCTTTCTAGGGAGTCATCTAAGTTGTTAAACTCCCTTGGGTTTCAAGTAGGATTTCGAATGAAAAATGTCCTCTAAGATGGGCTTGACTATTAGAGGAGCTGATGTAGTTTCATGGAGCAAATAGGTGACTACATCTTTAATATCATTCTCCACCACAATGTGAGTAAGGTTTTCATAAATGACTTCCAATAGAGCTGAACAGATCAGAGATGGCAAACTGTGGCCACCCTTGATGGTCATGAAAAATAAACCCTATACCTCCTTGTAATGGCAGGAAATAGGATAGGTGTTGAATCTTCACATTTTTACATCCAGATGAACATACGTGTAGTGGATCCAAACTACATATAGCCATCGTTGTTGTGGGTGATTCTATTTCCAACCATGTTGGAGGGTGATTTGGATTTTCCAACTGTTGGATAAACAACTTATGTACCCTTCAGAATAGAAATGGTAAAAAAAAATAATTATGATCCAACGAAGGTGGATCATCACGATGCAATACCATCATTGTTTCCTATCTTTCTTTCTTTCTTTCTTTTCTTTTTTTTAAACTTAATTGCAGCTATCATATATTTACCTCAAAGTTTACAGTTGCAGCTACCACTTGCCATGTCTGGCTATGCAATATTTCTCCAAGGAGGTCTATATAGAGAAGAGTAGTAAGATTAAGAGTCTATTTCAATTTAGGGACAAAGAATACTATCTGATTGTGTGAACCTTGTGCTTAGACAATGGAGAATGAGAAATTATCATCTCATCCCCTATAAAATCATAAAACTTCATTCTTAGCTGTGTTCTTCTTGAAACCTACGCTGATGCAAGGGCTATAAGACGAGGTAGCAACCTCTTGACCTTTTATTTATAGGAGAAGTGTCTTCTATGAAGAAGTGTAGTTCCTATGCATACGAGAAGATCAATGGGAGCATAAAAGTAAGCATAAACAAAAGCGCTATTTTTCATTTCTTGAAAAGTAGATTGATTATTTCGGCCTCCATATATCAAGACATAGAAGCCACACACTCCCCTCAAAAACCATTTTCTTTGATTTATAATATATTTTCATTAGTACAAAATATAGATGATATTAGCATTAGGGCCAAAGGTGGACTTATCTTCGGCGCTTCCTCTCTTTTGATGAGATCTCCTTCAGTTAGGTATATGAACTTTTCTGTTTTTATAAGTTATATTTAAATTTTGAAAATATATAAATATATATATATATATATATATGATGCTAGGTCCCTACCCCATTTAAATCTTGTGGACTTTTTGACTTCCACAAGTCATGGCTACAAGTTACAGCATTTGTAATCTCATGGGTCGTGGACCTCGTGGTACCTGCCACGATTTCCGCCTGTCATTGCTCAAAAAACCGGTGGTTTACTTTAATGAGGACCAATTTAGAATTAAAGTCAGTAGTCTTTTTATCTTATTTTGGGTACAAGTGAATGGTAACAACTCGGCTCATATAATAATCAGTGACGTGGTGGGTACTAGGTCTTATGGCTTTTATTCATGATAGTTTAGTTTTCATGGGTCAAGCAAGGAGATCATCAATAATAGAAGCTCAACGTACCCACTCTGATATCTGAGGGTGTCAATCGATTCGGTTCTGGTTATTTGGTTCTATTTCGATCCGGTTCCAAATGATGATAAGGTGGACCAGAACCGAATCGAGAACCGACTTAGTTCCGTATTTAGATACTCAAGCCGATTCAATTCGGATCGATTCGGTTTTGGTTCTAATATGCAGTTTTAATTCGGTTTAATTTGGTTATGAAAATGGTTTCACTTTTGGGCCATGACTATGATGGACCAAAGACCATAATTGGCTCAAGTTATGGGCCTTATGGCCGTTGCTAACTCCAAAATTGTCTTAACATGTAAATTTGTGATGATAAATTACAAAACACGCTTACCACCTGAAAATATCTCTTAACGATACTAGGGTTTTTTCATTTTTTGTTTTGTTTTAAGAGTAATTCGGTTTGGTTTCGGCTCAAACCGACGATTCTAACACCCTAAACCGAACCTGAGCTGAACCAAGGTCCATACTCACATAATCAAACCAAATTCGAACCGAATTAATTCGGTTTAGTTCGGTCCGATTAATTCGGCTCGATTTCGGATACGATGTTCAGTTTCGACTTGAAATTAACACCCTTACTGATACCATGTTAAAGCTTCCATCTTAAAACCACTTGGCTTGAAATAGGGTGGCCTCCTGTAGCTTTTATACATAATAGTTGAGTCACCCATAACTGATATGGGACTATCTCAATAGGGTGAAGGGTTGGTTCAGGTTTCTTAAGACCCTAATCTAATCCTAGGTCCCCAAAATTCAATTTCCCAACTCAATTCTATCGGATTCATGCTTGGGCCCAAACCTGTTGGGCTCATGCCAACCCAAACCAACCCTAATTGAGCCACGTTGACCCTAACTGACCCTAATTTTTACAAGGTCGAGCTAGCCCTATTTTTTTCCATTTGTGTCCTATGCATTAAAAAAAAACCAGTTTCTTAAATGATCAATACACATTAAAATTATGAAGCAACTTAATAGTAGATGTTCAGGACACCTAACCATAAGAATTAATTACCCAAATTTCATTATTCTAAATAAAAGGATAGGATGATAGCCTCATAACCCTAAATTATATTATATAAATCAGGGTTAAAATTAGGGTCAGGCCGAGCTGGGCCTAGGCCTCAACCTAGGCCTAACCCAACTCTAACCCAGAGTCAGTGTTTTCAACCCTAACCTGCCCTCAGGGTCAGAAATCTTAGCCCAGACCCTGTTCAAACTCAAGGCGGGTTTGGGTCGTCAAGCTCAAACTTACACACCTACTAGATTATCTAACAATAAAACACACTCACACAAAAACCAAAAAAAAAAAAGGGGGGGAGAAGAATTTATTTTAAAAAAAAAGACAATTTTCCTAAGGAATCCATTCACCGTAGAACATTGCGATCCCAGGAAATAGTGGGAAGAGGGGGGGTCCCATCCAGATTGTCCCATCATTCAGCCACCGGTGAAAGAAAACTTTATTTAAAAAAAAAAAGTCATGTAATAAAAGCAATTAGAAGAAGATGATCCAGACCTACAAGAGGAAGGCAACGTGGGTAAGGGTGTAAACCGATTTGGAATCAGGTATTCCGCTTGATTCTAGGGAGTGTTGGTTTTCTGAAAATCAATACTCATATTGAACTTATTCGGATCCAAGTCCTATTCAGTTCCAAATTCAATTCCTAGACAGTTCGATTTCATTTCCTACATGAGCTGGGTTTATATTAAATATAATAGAATATAGTGTTTTTATAAAAACTATGACAAATATCAGTAATATATTAATATTATATAGTATTTGATGCGGCAAAAATTGACTGGATGATCTTCCCTGCAGTTCCTGGTGCTCCAACCGACCTGACAGAAGAGAGGACAGGGGAGAGCCGGGCTGACTCGACAAGAAACTCTCTGATGCCTAAGTGAGATCTTTCCACAGTAGATGATCAAGAGAGTTTTTTCAATAAAAGAAGTGATCGATCCACATGATGGAGGCTTACCGTGATATTTATAGGCTGCTGATGGAGGGAGAATGAGAGACGTTTGTGAAGAGTGATGTTTAGGCATAGAGTCCTTGACGGGAGTGGCTCTGTGATTCTGTGAAAATTTTGGGTCCTAGAGTATTCTAGGGGAATATTCCCCTCTTATCTCGGAGATGCCAAACGTGTGAGGAATAGATGTCTCTGGTGACGTGTAGTGGATAGAGTCCTGTCCTTGTGAATAGAGATCACGTTCCTTGAATGTAGGAGTGGATGAGAGCACGTTTCTGGGAACCTTATTGTTGATGCTGGGCCGAGGTGACAGCACGACCAGATGAGAGGCCGAAGTGGTAGCTCGGGCTGATGAGGGCCGAGGTGGCAGCAAGGCCTGATGGAGGGCCAAGGTAGTATTGGGCCGAGGTGACAGCTCTGACTGATGGAGAGCTGAGGTAGCAGTACGGCCAGATGGAGGGCTGAGGTGGGAGCACGGCCAGATAAGGTACCAGTGTAGCATTGGTCAGGACGCTCCTTGCCTGTGCCGTGGTAGGGGAAAAATACCCTCATCACCAGCCCCCCGCTCTAGCGATTCGGCTCTGGCAACTAGAGCATTAAGTTTCGTTAACTTTTTTGATGGTGCAGCTAGAGCATTAAGTTTCATTGACTTTCGATGTGCCACGTATCTTGGAGCCATTGTTTCACCTCGGGCAGGCGAAGAGACCGCTCCTGTTCGTCGTTGATTCCAATAAGATCCAGCCGTTCATTCTCCACCACCTTCTCCTATGAATAGGGTACGTTTTTTTCAGAAGTCTTGTCGTTCAATCTCTTGATACAGTCAGCTCAGCTCGCTCCTATCATCAGCACAGACTTTCACAGAATTTCAAAGCAACCCGGTGTCATGAACAACGCTCCTCGTTCATCCTTACCAGTTCGTCCTGCAACAAGTAAGTACGATAATGGTTGTGACTCGTTGATCCTCTGCTCAGCCCTCCGCGTACCCGAGTACTAGCCCCGAAGATCCCAATATAGCATCCACGCGTGATCTGGACTCGCCCAACCAGACTCCCTTGACGACCGTGAGGCCTGGGGAAGATCACCTTGAGTGCTCCATTCCCAATCCTTCGTCCTCTAGTGACGACACTTCCTGCAGTCAAGGCTCTGACGATAACTCCTGTTCTGATGGCAGCTCGGGCTCTGAGTCTGTGGAGGTGGTCTCGCCTGAGATCATCCCGACCAGGGTTGGAGCTGGCTCGGTTGCCTCAGCTCAGCCCCCCAGTGCCACGACAGCAGGCTCTTCGGGTGCTGACACCTCAGGTGCCGAAAGTCCCTAAGGCTGGCCAGGCAGAGTCCGAGGGGGAAGGGTCGGCCTCCTCCTCTAGAGAGAAGAAAACTGCGGTGAATACCCCAAGCATCCTGACGCCCAAGGTACTTGACCTGATCCATAATTGATACGGCATCCCAGATTACGTGGTGATGCGCGTCTCAAACGAGAACGAACGAATGGACGCCTCTGGGGACGAGGTTGCTCTTTATGATGCAGCCTTCCAGAGCGACCTGAGGGTTCCTATGCCTGAGCTGATCAGCTCAGTCCTGGAGCACTGGTGCCTCACTCCTAGCCAGCTGACTCCGAACTCATGGCTGACTGTTCTTGGCTTTGAGGTGTTTGTCTCGAAGCTGGGTCGAATTGTGACGCTAGACCTATTCAGGAAGATGTTCTTAGTGAAGAGGCACACCTCAAGGTGGTACTACTTCACCAAGAGGGAGAGGGATAGTCCTTACAGCGACCTGAAGATGTTCCTCAACATGCCTTCTTCGGTGAAGAAGTGGAAGGAGAGGCACTTCTACATGGCGATGGAGGGGAACCCCTTCAAGAGCAGCTGGATCAAGCCCACCCTCTCCGTGCTGAACCGAGCACCTAAGCTCTTCCCAGCTGACCTCCAAATATATCAGATGTGTTTGGGTGGGGAGGCTGTGGATGTTCGCATGCTGCAGGATGAAGACTTCCTCCAGGAGTTTGAGCTGAGTGAAGTCCCTGGTGAGGATCCGATCGAGTTCAGTTATGATGGTTCATCTCGGTTTTTTTTTTATAGTCTTAGCTTGTTTCCATTACTAACGCAGCTCAACTCTTTCTTGTCTTGCAGTGGTTAATATGAAAATTAGACAATAAGGCCTTGCTACGGTGACAGCAGAGGTGGGGAAGAAAGAGACGACCGAGTAGGCTGCCAAGAAGGCCGGCAACAAGGGCAAGGTTGTGGCTAGCCCCAACCTAGGCGCCAAAGTCGCTCCTCCCCCTGGCGCGGGCAACAAGTCCTCGCCCCTGATTACCGGAGGTAAGCAAAGGAAGGAGGTGCCCCCTCCAGTCCAATACTCAGCTCGGCAAGGGGCTCCGGGCTCTCTGAAAGGGAAGGAGCCAGCTGGCTCTGGAGAGAAGGCAGCGGGGTAGACCGGCATGCCTAACCGAGATGGAGCTGGGGTCGATGGCCAAAAAAGGAGGAGCTCACCCATGGACGAGGGGCAGCACGGAAAACCTCCCAAGATGGATCGAACGGGGAAGTAGCCTGCGAACCCCTGGGTGGAATTACAGGAGAACAACACCTTTCTGGACCCTATTGTAGCTCGGGTTTGGTGCCACCGTAGCAGTCCCAAGAAGGACGTTGCCCACGTGAGGAAGTTATCCGATATCGACTTCTCAAAACAGGTCTACTACCGGATGGGTGATGTAAGTATTTCCCACCTCTTACCTTTTGTGTTTATTTGAGTTCCTAGTATTCATGGGTCCTTTGGATGAATGCAGGGTTTCGCTTACGTGGTGGAGGCCGCTAGTCGGTTCGGGAACATAGCCGTTGCTCGCAACAAGTTGGATGATGAGGTAAAGCGCCTACGGGGGGAGCTTCAGATGGGCACGGGTCAGCTGGAGAGTGAGAAGAGAAAGGCCCGATCTGAGGAGCAAAGGGTGAGAGACCATGAGGAGAGGGCTTGCGAGCTGGAGTGCGAGGTGGCTAAGCAGCTCAGGATCAACAGCGGCCTTGTCAAGGAGAAGGACGCACTCCAGAGTGAGCTGGCCGAGGTTCAGGAAGCCAGCAAGAAGAAAGAAGTTGAACACTCAGCTCGGATTTTCGAGCTGGACAAGAAATATCAGGCCGAGCTAGCTTCGAACAATGAGGCCGCTGCTGAGAGGTGGCTGAACTCTGAAGTTGGTCAGAAATGGCTAGTAGATGTCAATGTCTCCTCATTTCAGGCCGGCTCAGAAGACGCCATACAGTTCGTCCTTGGCAAGACGCCAGATTACGATTTCTCAGAGTATGAGCAGTGCGCTCCCACCCCAGCTCCCTCTGTACAGCTCGTTAGTCAGGCTGAGGTCAGTGAAGAGGTGACCCAAGATGACCCTAAAGCCACCAAGTGAACCACCTCGCTTCCTCCTGATCCAGTCCCCCGATTTCTGCACTATTGATGTTGTGCTTCTTGTAGATTTTTTTTCTCTCTTTTTGTGGGAGCAATGTAACATTCTTCCTTCTCTTCTCTCTTTTTTTTTTTTGTAAAAATCCCATTTGGGCTTCGATGTAATTTTTGAGGGTTTCTTCCCTCCTTCATTAATGGAAAAAATATTTTTTCTTCACTCATTGTGTTTCTTCAATTTCTGTAAGGTAGTTCCATTATTTAATTGAACTTGATTCGGTCTTGTGTGTCTTAGTATGGCAAAGCATCATGCCTAGACCTGGACCACAGTACAAGTATGCCCAATCCGGATTTGGAATTGATGGTGCCGAGCTGAAGTTAGTTCATGCCTTAGATATTAAGGTCTTGAATTGCCGAACTAGGGTATGGTCTTCAGTAGTGCCGGATTGGAGCTTGGTCTTAGATGCTGCTGAGCTAGAGCTCAGTCTTAGATGCTTTGGATATTCTTTGAGTCATCAAACTAGGGTCTAGTCTTGGTAGTGTCGAGCTTGAGCTCGGTCTTAGATAAAACCGAGCTGGAGCTCGGTTTTTATGCCTTAGATGTTAAGGTCTTTGAGTCGCCAAACTAGGGTCTGGTCTTAGATGCTGCCGAGCTGTAGCTCAGTCTTAGATGCTATCGAGCTTGAGCTCGGTCTTAGATGCTGTCGAGCTAGAGCCCGGTCTTAGATGTTGTGCCTTAGATGTTAATATCTTTGAGTCGCCAAACTAGGGTTTGGTCTTGGTGGTGCCGAGCTTGAGCTCGGTCTTAGATGCTGTCGAGCTGGAGCTCAGTCTTTATACCTTAGATGTTAAGGTATTTGTTTTCTTAGAACAGCCAAATATTTGGGAGAAGCTTCATAGTATATTGATGTGTGATATGTACTTGGGACAAATACATTGCTTCGAAATAGAATCTATTCCGCTCCGTGAATAAAATTGAATAACTGAGATATGGAAGCTAAGATGCTGACAATGTAAAATCTAGAAGACTATCACCCAATCGATGGTATTTCAATGTGATCTACTGATAAAATTTTCTATTGGTAAAATTTTTTGAGATTTTCAACATTCCATGCCCTTGGTATAGTTGTACCCGCCTAAGTCTGCAAGTGGTAAGTACCGGGGCACACCACTTTGGAGACTATGTACAGGCCTTCCCAGTTCGCGCTTAGCTTGCAATCACTTTTTGGGTCCGCTGCAGCTACTTTCCTGAGGACCAAGTCACCAACTATAATCCCCGTGATTTGACCCTTCGGTTGTGATGTTGTCGGACTTTCTGCTTGTAGGTTTCATTTCGCACAAGTGCTTCTTCCTGAACTTCGTCTATGAAGTCGATGTTTGCTTGGAGCCCAGCTTCGTTCTGTGAAGCTTCGAACACTGTTGATCGGAATGAGGCTTGGGTCACCTCCACTGGGGTTAATGCTTTGGTCCCGTATGCCAATCGGAAAGGCGTCTCCTTTGTGGGGGTTCGAGCTGAGGTGCAATATGCCTAAAGTACACTGAGTAGCTGGTCTGCCCAATTTTTCTTCTCTCGATCTAGCATCTTCTTTATTCCATCTAAAAGTATATGGTTGACTTTTTCCTCCTGTCCGTTCGATTGTGGGTGTGCTACAGTAGTGTTGTGAAAATCAATGTTAAAGTTACTGCAGAAGAGCCTGAATTTCTGATTATTTAATTGTCAACCATTATCTGTGATTAGTACCTTTGGGACAACATAGCGGTATATGACGTCATCCGTCACGAACTTCTCCACTGCCTGTTCAGTGATTTTAGCTAGGGGACGTGTCTCCACCCATTTAGTGAAGTAATCAATAGTGACAATCAAGAATTGGACACCGCCGTTTCCTTTCTTGAACTGACCTAGGATATCCATTCCCCACATTACGAACGGGATTGGGCATATCACAGAACTAAGTTCTGTAGCCGGGACGTGTGGTATTGGGGCGTGTACTTGACACTTAAAGCACCGCCAGACGAACTTCATTGCATCTTGTTGCATTTTTTGACAATAGAATCCTAGGCGCAACACCTTGTAGGCCAGTGCCCTTCCCCCGAGGTGTCCCCCACAAATTCCTTTATGGACTTCGTGAAGTGTCTCTCCAGCTTGGTTCAGGGGCAGGCACTTCAGCAGGGGTCAGGATATTGCCCTTTTATAAAGTGCTCCACCTTGGAGGGTGTATTTGGCTGCTCTCCTGTTGACTGCCCTTGCTTCTATCTGATCTCTTGGGAGATGTCCGTCACGTAAATAGTCCACAATGGGGTCCATCCAACTTGGCTTGGATTGCTACGTATTGCTACACACCAATCTTGCTCATAGGTAGGTTGGTCTAGTACTTCAAAATATACCGAGCTTGCACAGTCCCCGAGTTCTACTGTAGCTAGTTTGGAGAGGGCTTCTGTTAATGCATTTTCTTCCCACGGGATCTGCAGCATTGCGAATGTGTTGAAACTGGTCACCAGGCCACGTACTTCTTTCAAGTATTTGGTCATTCTCTCTTCTTTAGCCTCGTATTTCCCATTGACTTGGTTCACAATTAGTTAGGAGTCACTATATGTGACCAGGTCGTCTGTCATTACTGCCTTTGCCAGTTTGATACCCGCAATCAGGGATTCATATTCTGCCTTATTATTTGTTGCGAGGAATACAAATCTAAGGGCGTACTGTATCGTGAATTCCTCAGGCCTTCACAACACAAGTCCTGCGCCGCTCCTTGTTGTGGTGCTAGATCCATCAACAAAGATTTCCCACTTTTGGCTCAGCTTGGCCTCAGGCTCTACTGCTTCTTCAGTTTGTGTACATTCTACCAAGAAATCATCCAGTGCCTAGCCCTTGATTGCGCTTCTTGGTCGGAGTTCAATGTTATGCTCACTTAACTCGACAGCCCAACTCACCATACACCTTGCTACGCTAGGACTATGAAGTGACTTTCTTAACTGTTGATCAGTTAGTACAGCGATGGTGTGTGGTTGGAAGTAGGGCCTCAACTTCCTGGATATCATGATCAATGCCAATGCAAACTTCTCAATTCTCTGGTACCTTGTCTCTGCTTCTAAGAGCACATGACTCACATAGTAGATGGGCCTCTGGGTCTTTCCCTCTTCTCTCATGAGGACTACGCTAACAGTTACCACAAAGATAGCGAGGTAAAGCTGTAGCTCCTCTCTGGGCTCTAGCCGGCTCAGCAGAAGGGGTCGGGTTAGGCAAGCTTTAATTTCATTGAAATCTACCTCGCATTCCTCCATCCAGCGAAATTGTTGCTGACCTTTTCCTCCTTTTAGCAGCTTGAAGAAAGGAAGACACCTATCCCCAGCCCAGGACAAGAACCTATTAAGTGCGGCCAGGCACCCTATCAGTTTATGAACTTTACGAATGTTTCTTGACAGATGCATTTCTTGAATGGCCTTGATCTTGGAGGGGTTTGCCTCTATTCCCCTTTGCGATACCAGAAAGCCCAGGAATTTCCTAGTGGTTACTCCAAATGCACACTTGGTTGGATTTAGTCTCATCTGGTTCTACCATAGGACATCAAAGGCCTCCTTCAGATCTAGCACATGATCAGTGCCTTTTGTGCTCTTGACTAGCATATCATCAACGTAAACTTCTATATTTCTTCCGATCTGGCTTCGAAACATTGTATTCACCATCCTCTAGTAAGTGGCTCCGGCATTCTTTAGGCCAAAAGGCATTGTAGTGTAGCAGTAGTTGCCCTGAGTGGTGAGGAAAGCAGTTTTCTCCTCATCTTCCACCTTCATCTTTATCTGGTTATAGCCAGAATATGCATCTATGAAGGTCAGCATCTCGTGGCCCGCAGTTGATTCTATGAGGGAGTCAATCAGGGGCAAAGGATAGCAGTCTTTGGGACAGGCCCTATTCAGGTCAGTGTGGTCTATACATATCCTCCATTTTCCGTTGGTCTTCGGAACCATGACCACATTGGCTAACCAGGTCGGGTACTTTACTTCTCTCACAAAACCCGTGGCTAAGAGTTTGTCAACCTCGTTAATGATGGTGTTTCGCTCAGTCGTGAAGTTCCTGCGCTTCTGCTGGATAGGCTTGAAGCTAGGGTTAACGTCCAAACTGTGCTCGACTATGGCCCTGGAGGTGCTGGGCATATCAGAAGTCTTCCATACAAAAATATTAGATTTTTCACCTAGGAAGTTTAAAATCTCATCGTGGTGTTGGGAGCTCAGCAATGCTCCGAGCTGAACAATTTTTGACGATTCAACCTCAGTGATTAGGACAGTAAGCAGCTATTCCACTGGCTCGACTCGGGTCAGGAGGTTTTCATCTTGGTAATCAACAATTTCTACCATACACGCTAGGCCCGAGCATGGTTTCTTGACAGATTTTATAAAGTTGGCATAGCATTTCTGGGATTCCTTCTGGCTGGACTTGTATTCCCCGACTCCATTTCTGGTGGGGAATTTGACTTTCATGTGCTTAGTGGACACAATCGCCCCAAGGCCATTGAGACCAGGTTGGCCAAGGATTGCATTGTAGGGTGAGGCGATCTTGGCAATTATAAAAGAAACCATAGTAGTGGTTGTCTGAGCTCCCTGTCCGATGGTCACGGGTAAGTCTACAATTCCTTCCAGCTCTGCCAGTGTGCCTGAAAATCAGTATTAGGGTCCTGGGGCTAGCTTTAGGGCCCTAGTACCAAGCCCCAGTTTTATGAAGGCTTCGTAGGACATGAGGTCAACGGAGGCTCCTGTGTCCACTAAGACCCTGTGGAAGGGGTGGTTGGTCACCACTAATTGAACTACGACAACATTCGTTGTGAGGCTAGTTCAACTCTTCCAGATCTCTGTCAGAGAACGTAATGGCTGGATCTGTTCTGATGGCTTTGACAGGTTGTTCCGTGATGCACACAAAAGGAGCGTGTGCTTTGGCTTTTCTGACTGATTCCACCGAGGGTCTACCCATGATTGTTAGAATGGCAGGTCCCACTGGCTGGTTATCATAAGCGTCAGCTCAGTCCTTGGTTGGTTCCTTAGGTGACTCGGCCCTATCTCGGCTCAGCCTGGCATCATCTCTCCTCGGCCCAGGCCAATTCCCTCCATATTTCTGCTTCAAATACTTGTTAAGGTATCCAGCCTTGATGAACTCATTAATTTTCCTTTTCAGAGACTTACAGTCTTCAGTGTCATGCCCGTGGTCTCGGTGGTATCGGCAGTACCGGTTAGGGTTCCTCTCCTCTGGTTTAGCTGTCATTGTCCTAGGCCAGCAAAAATACTTCTGATCCTGGATCTCTAAGAGCAGGTTTGTTCGGGAATGATCAAGTTCATATCGCTCAAGTTCAGTAGTGTTAAGCGGCCGATCTGTTCTATTCTTCTTCGGCTCGCAGGAATCGTCCCTAGGCCTCAGAGTCCTTTTCTTCTCCTTCTCTGACTGATCACCCTTGTCAGCTATCCCTCTGGCGGCCAGGACTTCCTCCATGTTGGCATATTGATTACATCGTCTTAACAGCTCGGGGCATTGTTTCTGGCAAGTCAAGGGCCAGAGATTAGACCAGATCAGGGTGCATTATCCCGTTGCACAACGTGCTATACGCCACTCCTTCCGGTAGGTTTTTTACCTCCAGTGTCGCCTTGGTGAATCGGGCAAGGAACTCTCTTATAGTCTCTCTTACTCCCTGCCTCATGTTCATTACGTTTTATATAGTTTGCTTCTGCTTCATACTTGCTTGGAAACGTGTGAGGAATGCTCTTGTTAGCTCTTCATAGCTATGGATGGACCGAGGTCGTAAGTTTGACATCCATACCAGCGCAGTTCCTTTTAATGAGGCTGCGAAGGCTTAGTAGAGAATGGCATCTGACCTACCATGAACCGTAATGGCTGATCTGTAATACAGTAAATGATCATAGGGATCTATGGTACCGTCATATCCATTGAAGACGGGTATCATGAAATTTGGGGGTAGCTCGGCGTCTTTCAGTTAATCAGGTAGTGCATTATGGACTGGAACAATTATGTCTACTGGGTGTCTTTGCCTCTGCATTCCTTCTACTCGCTCAGTGAGGCACTGTATGCGGCTCTCCAGGTCGTCCCTTCTCACCTCGACTCGGTGGTCCAGGGAGCGGCGTGCCCTTTCACCTCTTCTAGGGCTTCTTCCTCGGTCTTGGTGAACACCAGGTCGATCTTGCGGAGCTGTCCTCCGAGAGTTCTCGTGTTCTTCTCTGTGTGGACACGCACCTCTAGTGAGTCTTTGAGGCACTAGCTGACGTCTTCCTACCCGGGGTGGGGATCTGTGGGCATCATTAGGGCTTCTTCCTCAGTCTTGGTGAACACCAGGTCGGTCTTGCTGAGCTATCCTCTAAGAGTTCTCGTGTTCTTCTCTGTGTGGACACGTACCTCTAGTGAGTCTTTGAGGTGATAGCTGGCGTCTTCCTACCCAGAGTGGGGATCTGTGGGCATCATGTGTCTTTGGACTCCGAGGACATGCGAAACGATGAGGTCCCCTATTCTGGGCAGGAATGAGGCCTTGCATGCACCCCTCGGTAGGAGACCGGGGTGATACCGAATGAACAGTGCATGATGTTCTGGCTGACCCCCTCCTAGCTGTTGATTGAGGGGTGACACTATTGTCAGGAGATACGTCGTTGGGTTGTCTGCCCAGAACAAGCCAAGGCGGCTGAGCTGAACTAGTCAGTGGCACAGGGAGTGCCGAGCCAAACTGACGTATGAAGTCCCGCACCAGTGTGTTCCCGCACTAGTGTGTTTGTCGCTAACACCTATTGCTGCAGGCTCTACATCTGCTCTTCCATATTTGGGTGAGTTACCCGGGATGATGGGATATAGCGAGATAGCTGAGGGTTTTGCTCACGCTAATCTCCCTCTCCCTGGGCAACTTGTGCATCAAGCCGGGCTTGCTGGGGCCATCATGGAGGGGTCTCTGCCGGGACATTCTCCTGTTCTGCCATTGGTGGGGAATGAAGACGTCTAAGTGGTAACTCGCGGATAGATCTTACTCGTGTTGTCTCAGAAGAAACAACCTTCTCACTCCTTAATTGCATTGGTCCAAGGCGGCTTTTTGTAATTGAGTTCCCACATACGGTGCCAATCTGATGTGGCAAAAATTGACTGGATGATCTTCCTTGCAGATCCTAGTGCTCCAACCGACCTGCACAGAAGAGAGTACAGGAGAGAATCGGGCTGATCCGACAGGGGACTCTCCGATGCCTAAGTCAGATCTTTCCACAGCAGATGCTCAAGAGAGCTTTTTCAGTAAAAGAAGTGATTGATCCCCATGATGAAGGCTTACTGTGATATTTATAGGCTGCTGATGGAGGGAGAATGGGAGACGTTTGTGAAAAGTCCTGTTTAGGCATAGAGTCTTTGAGGGGAGTAGCTCTGTGATTCTGGGAATATTCTGGGTCCTAGGGTATTCTAGGGAAATATTCCTCTCTTTCTCGAAGATGCCAACCGTGTGAGGGATAGATGTCTCTGGTGATGTGTAGTGGATAGAGTCTTGTCCTTATGAATAGGGATCACGTTCCTTGAATGTAGGAGTAGATGAGAGCACGTTTCTGAGAACCTTGTTGTTGACACCGGGCCGAGGTGGCAGCATGGCTAGATGACAGCTCTGGCTGATGGGGGCCGAGGTGGTAGCACGGCCTGATGGAAGCCCAAGATAGCATCACGGCCCGATGAGGGCCGAGATGGCAGCTCAAACTGATGGAGGGCCGAGGTAGCAGCACGGCCAGATGGAGGGCCGAGGTGGCAGCACGGCTAGATAAGGTACCAGTGTAGCATTGGTCAGGACGCTCATTGCCCGTGTCATGGTAGGGGAGAAAAACCCTCATCAGTATTAATATGCTATAGTATATTGGTAATCAAATTCAGTTTTAACCATCGGTTCCTATGCTGAAACCCAAAAATAACCGAAGTCGCCCCTTAGTTCTGTTTTCCAATATAAGATTGTAGCAAATTTATTCAATTTAGTTTGGATCCGGTTTCAGTTTTGATTTTCAATTGACATCTTTAGATGTATAGTAAAAATGCGTTTAAAATGACGTTTCCATCTTTTATCCTTTTAAACATGTTTTGCCGTTTGTTTCCCAAAGATCAGGGAGAAAAGGGAAAACAACAAGCCTATCCATTTTAAACACGTTTTAAAAACGTTTTCCCCTCCCCTCACCTCTCCTCTCCTCTCCTCTCATCTCATCTTTTTTTCAGTTGACTTGTTTAATGTAATGTCTTATTTAATTGACCATTTCTCTCTCTTCGAAACTCCGATCGACCAGATTCTTTCACCAACGTAAAGCTGATTCGAAGGGCTACATTTATCATGATTACCTTCAACTCAAATTTAATACACAAACCCCAAAATTGAGCTACAAACTAATGCATTTATAGAAAAGTGTCTAAAGTGATGATTCCCAACTCTAACTAAACATGTGATAATCTGAGAGAGTGTTGGCTATATTGACAACATCATAGCCAAGCCACATTACTCAATAGCACATTGAACATGTTTTTTTGGTATATTGTGAATTTAGAATTGATGTTGGATGATATGTCTTGGAACTTACACTGGGTTGTGGGAATATTAATTAATTCATGTTGGATAAAATAATTGTTTTTAGCATTAGATGCAAATATTCATGTGATAATTTCTCAATTTATTTGAGTAACACTGCTATTTTTTTTTTTTTGGTCCTATTTTTCTTAAATATACATGTTTAAAAACCGTATTGTCTATTTTCTGTTTTATTGTCATTCTCAGTTTTTTTTTACTATATTATTTGTATTTTTCACTATTTAAAACACATACTGTCTGTTTCCCATTTTTTACTGTTCCCGTTTTTACAAACTATGCTTTTGATTACTATTATGCTATAGGATGGAGCAGACCACAGCTTAAGGGATTCTTAGTTTCAGGATTGACCCAGGTTATTTATGTTATTGGAAATCATTCTTTTTCTCTCTCGGAGCATGATCTACACTAGTGCTCCCCTATCCCTATGTGTATCTCTCTCCTCCCCTATAAAATGTTATCTATGCCCCTTTTTTGAGGAGAGAGATATACCCTGGGAGTACCGGTATAAACCAATCTCCTAGATAGAAAACTTCATCCCATTTTATCGGATCAAATTAAGAATCATTTAAAAAATTAATAAAAGACATTAAAAGAAAAAGAAGCCTAAAATGCAACATGACCCTGGAGACACAAAGGGGATGAAATGACCACCTCACTCCTAACGAATGGCGAAAATCGCTCCCTTCTTGTTCATTGATGTTCCTATGCACGTTCCCATTGGCCCTATGCTAGATAGGGGCCCAATGCCTTTCAAGGAACCCTCTCGCGAAATAAATAGTTCAAAAAAAAAAAAAGTCTTCTCTCCCTTCCCCTCACCCCTAATGAAATGCGGAAATCCCTCCCTTGTTGTCTTTTGATGCTTCAATGCTTGCTTCCATTGGCCCCCATGTTAGCGTAGGTCACACACTTCGTTCCAAAAAACCCTCTTATAAAATAAAATGTTGAAAAAAAAAAAATCTTTTCTCTCCCTCGACCATACAAATCTCTTCTCTCTCTCTCTCTCTCTCCACCCACCCATCTCTTTCCAGTGACATCCCCACGCAGCAACACTATCATCTCTATCCCGAGATAAAGCACTATAAGCTGCTATGCATCCGTAGTCCTGATGGCGACAACGAGAGAGCAATAGCCGAGGGAGAAAGAAGTCCAGGATGGAAGGTGTGGACACGGACAAGGTTAAGAGACATAGCTAGGCAAACGACACTGATACATGTCGAGATCAGAGGGCCAGAGGAGGAAGACGATGGCCACATAGAGTTGGACGAGAGAGATCGCCACCCAAAGTTTCGCCGTTGTTCGCTCCCACCACCTTTTAGAAAAAGGTTCAAATCAAAGCCAAACATATTCATCATACAAGTTGCCTTTTTTCTTTTATTATTCTTCAATACAAGTGGAGTCCGGAGTAGGTCTTCGTACGAAAACCATTTTCGTATGGTGTTTGATTCACACATGGAATCCATTCAATGTGAAAAATTGCTGTAAAAAGAGAGAGAACAAGTTGATTCCATATGTGAATCATGCACCATACGAGAATGGTTCTAATACGAGGACGTGATCCAAGCTCATACAAAAGAAAACCGATTCTCCCAATTCAATCCTAATTCTTCACCAGGGAGCAGATAGGTTATAAAATTTGTGTGTTGTACTCAATAATAAGGTGGTCATATAGTATGTGTATTTACATTTATGTATCGGAACCACATCCCTGGCAACATATAATGTAACGACCAGATGAACAGGATCTCCTATCTTATTCCTAGTCGATAATGATTTTGGATGAAAACTCAAGGAACAACTTACAAGCCCAATAAACAAATGTCATACATAAATAAAAGTAAATAATCTTATGAATAAACCGAGTTTGATAGACATACATATCCAACATATGATAGAATGGTAAACTTGATCACCTGGTGAAGGAAAACTTTGTCCTTTCTTTAAAGCCATTTTAAGAACTATTGTTCTTTTCACTCCATTCTCACTAAATCTTGTATCCATTTATCATAAATCTTCTTTCTCAGTTATCACTTGATCTTACTCTTCCTCATTTATAATTATCAAGTCGAGTTTTTCAAATTACTTCCTAAATAACCTATAGGTTTGATTTTTACTCTAGGATTTGAGGATTTGAGGATTTGAGGATTTGAGTTGGACAGCCAAGAAGGGAACTCGACTTGAATTATAGGTTTATCCGACCCTCTGATTTTGTTTAATTTGAAATCTCTTAATGTCTGAATTCTCAATTTCAGATTTGATATTTCTTCAATTTCTTCGGAAGATGGTTTTGAAAACAGAATGGAACGACCAGTATCAACTGGATCCGAATGATATTGGCTTTGATCAATCTTCGATCCTGACCTTTCCGTTTCCATTCCAAATGTATGGTTGAAGGGTATAATCCTAATAAAAACTTTTTTCTTTTTAACGAGATTACGATCTGATCCAATTCATTCTAGAACGGTATCGAAATGGTATTGGCCTTCTTTTTTCTGGTAAAGAAATGGTATCGGCCTTCACTGATCTCATGACAATTCCCGAGTTTTAGAACCTTACTTTAGAACAATACAGAGGAGAATAACATGCCCCAAGGATGTCAGGCACAAAACAAGAAATGGTCCAAACTTTTAACAACTGCCTATAATAGTTAGTGAATTGTGGTGCATCAAAATCCCTTGCTCACCAAGAGTTCTGGAGTTCAAGCTCCTTGGCTATTATCTACTTCCCCTCATGATCTATCAAAAAAAACCTAACATCTAACCCTCCTAGCCATTGTATCTGAGTCCGAGTTTAACTTTCATATGAGATGTTAATTTTGGGATAAATATCTGTCTGAGAATGACCCATGTACCACAGACATAGGGGTGCAATGAAGAATCCGGATTAGATTCACGTACGAGAACAATCTCGTACGTCCTTGATTCGTAGATTTGGAATCTACTTTCTCTTTCTTCATTTGATAGTTTTCAAATCCACGGATCAGAAACATACGAGATTGTTCTCGTATGTGAACCTAATCTGATCTCAATAACGAACACGGTGCTCCTCTAACTAACCCCACCAAGTATGGGAGCGGATCAAGTCCTCATACCAGAATCATTCTCATATGAGGCTAATCAACACAGATAAAATCCACCCACCAATCAATTTTGTGATGAATTCCATCCATGTGGATCAGCCCACATGCTGATCACACGAAAACCATTGTCGTAGTCTGATCCACACACACACCAAGTACATACACGGAAAAATCCAAATACTTATGTCTTCCTCGTTCAACTACATCTCCATTTTTTACCCCAAAAAAAAAAAAAACTATTTCTCGAATTCTGCTTCCAAAAACATTCCATCGAATAGTATTTATACTCCAGCTTTCGAATATGATCTACACTCTTACTCCCCAAGCCCTCTTTAAAGTTCTGTATATTGTATCTTTGTCTTTTAAATTTTGATCTTTCTCAATGACATAGGGTTTAACGTTTGATCATGCGTAGTGTTTTCCTTAATCGGCAATGGGTGTTCATCCATTTACAGTCCTGAAAACCTAGAACATTTTGTTCGAACAAATAGAAAATCATTTAGCTTTTTTTGGCTTTGGTTTGGAACTTTTAGTCGCTCTGTGGAGTGAAAATTGGAAATTTCATTGGAATGGTGCAAATTGCTGTGTTGGGTTCATGCAAAGTTAACGTAATCGTCACCACAACCTCATTTGCAGACTGGTAATTGCAGATGGCAAGAGGGTCTCGGGAACTCTTGGCTTCTAAAGTGAGGTATGACTAGATCTTGTGCTCTTCTGCTTTTTTTTCCCTTCTTTGTTTTTCTTTTCATTTCTTTTTATCTTTCCAATGAACATAGTTGAGCCATCCTTCAATAAACAGAATGAGAGCAGACTCTGTTGAGAACTTCTCAGTATAGGGCTATGATTTGTTGTCTAAAGCTGGTTTTAGGTGTAGGATCTTTAATAATTATAGAGGCATGAACTATCTCCTTAGTATAGGAGATAGAGGGTCTGGTTGGCAGGGAACCCATTTCTCTCAAACATTTTTTATGTGATTTTCACAGCTTGGGTCTCTCCATGGAGAAAACTCAGTTCTCAGTTCTAAATAACCGAATCTAAATGGGCAACTCTACCCAAAAAGAATAGGTTAAATAGACCAGTTTTGATAGAGGAAAGGTAGAATGAACAGCCAAAGATCCAATTAAAAAAATTCATAGACAGCAACAAGATGATGGCTAATGAAAGGAAGCCTTAACTGTAGCCAAGTAGAAACAGCTACTTCTGGGAAAATATGCACAAGTTCTTCAATTTACATCAATAGACTGACAGCAATTTCCCTCACTGTAATCCTATTCCTACTTGGCCTCAGAACTAAGCCCTAAATGAAGTAAAACCCCAAATATAAGTCCAATTATTATTGTAGCAACTCCTATGAGTGCTTGAGCCCTATTCAGAAAAGGTAAATTCCAAACCAAAAAAAAAAACTCCTGATTAACTTTAGTATCAAGAAAAAAGTACTCCATTCTTTATTGAAATGCTGGGGGATACATTTAGGGTGAATACATTATCTATTGAATTTAAAGGCTCCATTCTTCATAATTCATCCATGAATAGGCAAGGGAGATTGAACTAGAAACATATACAGTAACAGTGGCAGCACAACCAAAAGCCACTAAACAGACTGCTGCCGCTGATCTATCAGAAAGGTTGACAAACTTCCTTTCCATTAATGATGCTAACAACCAGAGAGGTAACTGCTTGTGTCTTGATATGTCTTCTGTAACTGCATCTTGCTTTTGTTTGGTTTTTCTGTTTTCTTGCACTGCTTTGGCTTCCGATCTACCGTGACAATTTTGACATATGAGCAATCATGTGCCAAAAACTACATGAGAAGATGATTTCTTCTGGAATTTGTGTACTCTAGAACATGATTTCAGTTGGCCAGGAACCTTTGAATCAAATGTGAAGGATCCAAGAAATTAATTAAAATGAAATTAAAATTTTAGAAAGCTTTTAGTGATCCATTCTGAAAGAACTATGGGGATTCAACTTTGGATTGAAAGCATGAGCAAAGATAATACAGAGCATAAGGAATTCACAAGAATTCTGTGTAGTAACTGCAATTGCAGCACAAAATGAATCTGCTTAGTTGGCAAGGACCAACCCACAATTAAGAGGTCATGAGTTCCTCTCTCTTCTGGTTAATGAGTAACTAAGAATGTCTTTATCCTTTCTAAGGATCAGGCTCCTCTCCTGAGCGGTGATCACCCAAGTCTTGCCCATAGCTACCTGGGCAATCGACATGTGTCCAAGGTGATCCAATGGCTCTTGACGCGGCACCTCTGTTCTAGTCAGTAGAAGTGCAGCTGTTGGATCACCACTGGACATGTGTCAATCGCCCAAGTAGCTATGGGCTGACCTGCGCAATCACCACTCAGGAGAGGAGCCGGATCCCCTTTCTAGTGTTCCCCATCCCACCCCCACCCCCCACCCACCCACCCACCCAAAAAAAAAAAAAAAAGCTTAAATTTCTGTCAAGGTTTTGTATTCCTACTGAGTCACACCCAGTTTCGTTTCAACCTTTGTCAAAATTGAAAATTTTCACTAAATCTCAGTATGCCCCAGTACTTAGGCCATCTTTGGTATCATTTTTCTTTTTGATTGTTGTTCACAAAAATGGTTTTGGATGCATTTGGTATCATTTATGGAGCTTATTTCTATTTAAATAAATTGATAAAACACAGAAACCAAAAAGAGATCAAGAGTCATTTATGTGTTTTGGACAAAAATGATTTTCAATTATTTTTGCGCTGAACTTTAATGAGCACATGCTTAAATTCCCATAATGGAAGGGTAAAGTAGTTATTTACTTTGTAATTTGCAATCCAAGTCCCTTGCCCCCTCTTCTTCAGTCCAAAGTGGAGAAAAAGAGTCATAAGAATGATGGGTGAAGGGAATCTCTTCACTCATTTCTTCAAAAAACCATTTTGCACATAGAGATACAAAACCATTTTTATGTTTTGATAAACAAATGGTTTTCATTAATGATTTTTGTTAAATAGGTAAAAATAAAAAATAAAAATGATGCCAAAGAGGTCCTTAATGTCTCCACAATGACTACAGAAGTCCATAGTCTACATAAAATGCAGACCTCTTGTAAATTAATGAGGATGACTTATCTCACCTAAAACAGATGACAAACTACCCCTCCCCATTGTTTGAAACAATATCATTTTCATAAGAAAATTAGACCATTAGTAAAACTCAAAGATTATGCAGCTATTAGGCCATAAGTGACAGATGCAACCATTTTGATCAACTGCATGCAAGTTTTGATAGTTTCCTGTAATGGAAAAGCATTGAACCAAGATGGAGTTAACAGAAAATGATGAATGCTATTTGCATATTAGTCTCTTATTCCTTATTCTTGTATGATTTGACGGCATCAAAGAGCTTGAGTAATACAGTCTATTGTGTGAAATTTTTTACACCAAATGGAATCAATCTGACTTTCTGATACAAAATTTATTTTGAATGTGGAGAACATTTGTTCCCACTTTTGCATGTAAACAAGGTTGAACACAGGTATACAAAGATTGATGGCAAGTTCTTAAGAATTTCATCAGGAGGTTCTCTTGTCAGGGATCATCCATCCTCTTATGGAGCTAGGATTGTTACAAGCTCCATCACAGGGATCAGTCTTGACTAGGTTTTATTTGACGAGATTTCTTCTCTTCCAGTCATGATTTATCCTTTGCTCATGCTTCCAAGAATTTTTAGGAGCTTCTGCAGATGAACTATCTGAATTTCCATTATCCTTCGGTTTTGAGAAGAGAGAATCCCATTCATGAGGCCCTACCTTACTTTGTCCCTCCTCTAACAGAGCGTACTTCCAAGTGATCTCCTCAAAAAAATTAGGATCTTCACGACCTTCAATGATGTCCTTTCTCAACTTGGTAACTTTGTCGATAACTGCCTGGACCGCTACATCAAATGCATCTTTAAGAGTCTCCAGTCTTGACCTTGGATCTCCATATATCAATCTTGGTATGAGGCTTATAACCTCCTCCCTCATCATCTTCACCTGCTCTGGAGAAATTTGCAGCAACCTTTCCTCTATGCTAACCTTACTCTTACGAATATCATCCTCTGAAATGAAGACAGAGTACTTTGAATAATTCCTTGGCAAATGCCAAGTGTACTGTGTGTAAGCTGAGCCAGGATGGAAGAAGACAGGAATACAACCAGCCAACATAGAGTCAAATGCTGATCTTCTTGTGTATGAATCACCTTGAGGTTGAAGACAGAACAGAGAACTCTGGAACATCTGCATTATATTGCTGGGAGAATGACACTTACTCTGCCCCATATCGCATTCCAGTAACTTACACACCTTGGAATTCCTGCATTGCTCAATGAGCTGCCCTCTAATCGATTTGGCATTGCCAGGACGTGGAGCTCCAGCAAATGAGAAAAGCCATTGTCTCTCCAATTTCCTCATCCGTTCCTGCCATACAAAGACATCAGCATCCTTTTCTGGATGGAAGTAGGTAGGATATGGTATAGCAAAATCATTGGCATTCCATGGGCTCGCTTCAACCACTAGCATCGACATGTTCTTCACAGCTGGAAGAAACAAAAGCTTGCTACCCCAGTCAGAATCTTGATCAGTTAGCCTTCTGAAATCCCACGTTATTCGGCCACCAACCAGGAAATGATCCTTACCACCCATAACCTTCCATTCAGGTCTCTCGACAAGCCAATTCACCAAAGCTAGAGATGATGCATCTCGAGCAGAGGTGTTGTAACCCCAAAGGTAGCGGGATATATCCAACCCAGCATAGAATGGGACAAAGATGGCAGCAGCAATCGAAGAATCTCGCGTCAAGCACTCGTACTGCTTCATTCTGTTGCTAAAGATCACATCCACAGCAAACTGGTTGGTGGCATACCAACCAGTATTTGAGAAAACCCCTTCAACATTTTCCATTGTGGGGCCAAGCCCAGCATTGGTGGTGAACTTGCACATATTGGTCCAGATGCTGAGACTCTTGCACTCTTTGAGCATATCCTCATTGAACTGTGGAGGGAGATCATGGACATAGATGTACCTTCCCGCACAAGGATCACTCTTGTTATCTATTGTTTTCAAAGCCCGCTTAAACAGATAATTTTTCGGCATTGGACGATGTTCTTTGGATGGCTGGGTTTTGGATGGGGATGGTTTATGCTCTAATTTTATGAATTCATCGATGATACAACTTCCAGTGACCAACAATTGGAAGTAAACCAGTAATAAACAGAACAACACAGACAAAAACAGATGCCAACAGAGACGAGGCTGTTGATTCTTTCCGCTCGCCTTAAGCATTAGCTCAGGAGGATTCATCGATTCTTTCCGGTGACTCATCTGATATTAAGTGGGCAGGGAGTGATTTGATGGGTCTTCAACCTTAGCAACTCTCAGATTATACAACTTCCAGAGGTGATCAAAACCTAGAAACAGATGGGTTCATGAAATTGCAGGACTTAGAAGAAAAGGTTCAGCAGATCAAACTAGGTGGAACTCGAAAACCAAGAACTAAATCTGGATACCCAAACCATAAATCAGAACTCATGAATTTATACTTAACACTACTGATTAAAAAATAAACTGTTGTCACATGAGGAAATATGGAGAGAGAAAAAAAAAAAGTGGGAACTTGGATCTTTCAATCTGTACTAGCCTATCATGTTACCTTCAAACCTTTATTTATTCCATTATTTTGAGAAACATAATGAAATTTCAACCATTACTAAGTCTGAAGTTTTAGTTGCAGCTGGCCTCCCTTGCATCCTGGCTATATAAGAGATGTCAAGGAGGGCTACAGAGAGAAGAGTTTACAGCATTGGGTCTAATTTCTAAAAGGATTACTTGCACTCAAATGGTTTCCATTTTGATGGGATCTCCTTTAGATATGTTCCTGGAGAAAAGACAAAGCAGCATAGTTTATTTCTTTTTTTGGCAATTTGCATATAAGATTACAAATAGGGGATTGAAGACTTCAATTAGTATATGATGCAAGGAATGCCCACTTGTAAATCTTATCTCTAGTGTGAATTTTATTTTATTTTATTTTTTCATATTTTTGGTTTAAGTGTTTTAATATCTTTGCTCATTCCCCTAAGAAAGAGAAACCAAAAAAAAAAATTGATTTCTTCCCTGCACTGATAAGTCAATGCTATATGGAGCCCATAGGTCGAAGCCGTGGGAAGATTCCAAGCTTTGGGCAAATCCATTGACTTATGCCATTTTGTATCAATTGGGTGCAAAGTGCAAGCAATAATGCCCATTAATTAATTAGGGTCAGATTCCTCCAGTATGTCAAGGGAGAATGATGAGTTGAGATGGTGTTCATAGGGTATAGAGGAACAATGGGGGTATTATTGATTATTCGTAAAAATGGGTGATAGACATTTAAGACTCTTGATGGGTATACGATTCCTCCATCACAGCTAGCTCTGAATACTGGAGTTGGAGGATCTGGTTATCCTCGAGGAACAAGAATTCCCCAGCTCTTGTTGAAAATGATAATTAATTGTTGTAAAAAATGACAATCAAACTTAATGAAAGAATGAACTTATCTGCCTTTTAGTGTTCCTCTTGAGTTGATACGAGAGTGTTTTGTTATATTTGATAAATATCGCAATGGGTTTACATGTTCCAAGATAATGTAGGTTAAGTCGCTTAGACACGCCACTTGATAATTATTACTCTCTTAAAGACTTTATTTTACACAACCTTCTTGAAAAACAAGAAAGATACTAATAGTTGGATGGGGTTTCCAACCTTGGGAATTGGATCGAAGATAAAATCTTGCAGAAAGAATTATGATTCTAAAGGATTATTGAACTCTTAAGTTCCTCTCACTTTTATTGGATCCAATAAATGATGAACATGTGCTTCCCAAATAGATATGGTGGCTAACTTTTGATTAAATAAGTCTTTCTTCTTTTGTTCAATCGTAATGTCTCCCCATTATAGTGACTTTTCTTTACGTAAAATAGCAAATGATCACACGTTAGAAGCAAATTCATTTATGGGAAAAGAATTTTGTCCACCACTCTCATGTATCTCTCTCTTTTTTCTATGAAATGACATTTCTATTTCTATTTGAATAATGAGAGATATAGACATAGGGAGTATCATCATTATTGGCGAAAATCCATAAATCAGGTTTGATGAACATACATATCCAACAATCGTAGACCATGTTCCTAGACAGAAAACCATTACCCTTTATTTATTTACAGGAGCCATTAGGTCCCTTCGGCTATATCCACTAGAGGGAGCTACTGCAACAGTTCAGTGACGAAAGTAAGCTAATGGTTCCATTCCCATTGATTGTGTAACATCCTTAGAGTAATCAAGATTGTACAAGCTTGATTTCATTTAGGAAGAAGCTCCACAATGGGTTGAGGCAAAGGCATTGTAGAAAGATGAGGAAGAAGAGGAGAAAGGGAAAACACATAAAAGGCACAGATAGTTTAGATATCCAAATAATAAAATTTAAAGTTAAAAGAGTAAAATTACAATTTCTGTTTGTTATCTTTTTTGTTACAAACAGTTGGATCCATAATAAAAGTAAAAATAATAATACTAAAAAAAAAAAAAAAAGGCAATGCTTTTATGGATGGTCTCGTCTATAGAGTATTTATAGGTGATCGGCCTAGTTATGTCATATGCCCCCCCCCCACACTAAAGATGTTTCTGCGTGCCCTTCCATTAGACCAGCATTGGTGTGTACCTATGCCAGTAAGGTAGCATTCTTTTGCCCTTTTGAAGATCATTTGAATTAACTATTTATCAAGTTTCATTATTAAACTCAATCATTTTTTTTTTTACCGCATGGACCGAGTATTGGGATTGAACGAGAACCATTCAACTTTCACCAAAAGCAATGAAGAATATTACACACCCTCGTGTGAGTGTCCTCAAAGAGGTAAGAGGAGTCAAACTCAAAACCACGCGCTTCCTGAGGCAAAGGTCCCTTGCCAACTCCGCTACCTCCTTGGAGTTAATTAAAGTCAATCATATGCCATCTCATTTACTGTCATGATGAATTATGCACCCTCTTGATAGTGTAGTCACGGATTGAATTTGCTTAAACAAAAAAAAAAAGGAGAAAGTCATGGATTTAAAGTTTTGTTTTCTCACATGGCGGCCATCTCTGGTTAAGCTAGAACTTCACATATGAGCAGGAAACTTTTGGGTTTGTCTCTTCACAAAATTTCAGCCCTTTCTGACCTGGTGTGTGATACAAATAGATAGGCTCTCCACATGGATAGGTGCAGGCTCCTAAAAAAATTACATTGAAAAATGGTTTATGTGTTTTTGTGTTCAATGTATTTCATAAACCTACCTTTTAGGCAAGTGAAAATTAGTGGCTTCAACACTGGAAATAGATCCATGCAATTCAAGCTAGACCCATGAACCTATGTTGTGAACCTATGTTGTTTTACTGATTACATTTGTGTTTATATATATATATATATATATATGATGCTATTGGTGTAAAATATAAATGGTACTACTAGCATTAGGTCTAAAGGTGGACTTATCCTCAATGCTTCCTCTTTTGATGAGATCTCTCCTTCAGGCTTCAGAATTTAGATATACACCTGGAGAAATGAACCAAGAAGAAGATTTTCTATCTAAATTTTAGTAATATACAAATAAGCTGGTAATATATTTTGGGCATTAAATAATATCCCTTAATTATATCACGTCAGGATGCCCCTTAATATAAATTTTGTTTATATATATATATATATATATTTATTTATTTTTTTCTTTTCTTTTCATTCCACCGC
>NC_056565.1:23842551-23854033 GCF_013358625.1 Macadamia integrifolia
CCCAACCCAAAAAAAAAGTTTTAGGAGCTTTTAGTTCCAGAAATCTTGGCACAAGTTGGAGCATATATAAATCTGATGGGTAGTGAGTGGTAGCTGCCACCATTTCCGCCTGTCATTACTCAAAACTCAACAGGGTACAGCCCCGTGCAACAATTATTATAGGACGAAATTAGAGTCAAAGTCAATGGTCGCTATTCTGCCATACTTGGTTATCTAACAAGCAACAAGAAGAAGAGGAAGGCGATGTGGGTGCCTTTTGATTACTACTAGGGTCACAGGGTGATAAGTGATTTGGGATTCCATCTCTCTCTCTCTCTCTCTCTCTCTCTCTCTCTAAAAGGTGACCAATTGAGGGATGGCAACATTAACACTTGTTTTGTTTTGGTAGATAACACTTGTTTCTTTCGTCACTCCATCCTATGTCGAGTCCACATCTTTTGCAACCAGCGGTGAGGTGCAGTGAATATCAGATAACTTAAAGAATTTAACCATATGCCCTAAGGAGTTCCCAGTCACCCAATGCCCAGTGCACTGGTGCAGTGACTACAGAAAATTCTCACACTTCGGCATCTTATGGCTCATAATCATATCCATTGTGTTCAACTTCCATTGTTTTATATGTGTCCTCTTGTTCTAAAATTGAGCAAACTCTCTTTCATCATTTCCAAACGCTCCACTCCTTTTCCTTTTCATCCATCTCTCCATGATATTCTTTAGGACTTAGATCTTCCTCAGTTAAGTGTCCATGACAGTGCTCAACTTCAATCACCAATCATTTGATGCTATCCCAATAGAGCTCTATTGTTGATGTTGGGGTCGTATGAAATAGTTTGTGTTCGTGTGTGTGATATAGTGCTTTCTTTCTTTACCTGTGGTAAGATGCATCACTTGATAAACCATTACCATATTTTTCGCCTTCCTAAATAACAAAATTTTATGTCGTCTCATTGGTGTTTATAATACTTTTTATAAAATTATTAGTACTATTATTGTAATTCAATTTCGGGCTATCTTTAATGCGATGATCATTAGCCCTAATCAAGCTGCTTTCATTAAAGGTCGACATATCCATGACCATATCCTCCTAGCTTATGAGATTTATACCTTTATTTGCAAACAGTCTACTCATACTGGTGCAATGATAATTGAAGTTGATCTCTCAAAAGGTTTATGATCATGTCAATCAGGTTTATGATCTAGGGTTGATATTATTTTAGTTTAGCTAGGGGTTTCAACAGACTGGGCTTGATTAATTTCACCTGTTGCATTAATTATGACCACCCATTTACCAAATCGTGCTTATGTTAAGGGGGCATGGTCTTGTTTATAAATGGTTTTAATTGGGTTTCTTATAACCAAATTTAGGTACCGTTTGCTGCTTCTGTGTCTAGAAACAGTAGAAACAACTTTTCACATTTTTAGAAACAAAATCAGATTTTTTTATGTTTGATAAACATGTTTCTCGAAACGTTTTTTACAAACATAATACTACTAAAAAACCCAATAATATCATCGGATGCCCAAAAAGAAGAGACGGTTTGGTTGCCTCTTTTTAGGTTTAAGTAGTTGAGAGATTTATTAGGCACTATAGTCTTTTTTCTCTCTCAAATTCGTTTCTAGAAATTACGAAACAAGTCGGACTTGTTTTGTCAAAGTCGTTTCTAGAATTGTAAATAGACATAAATTTTGATTTATGTTTCTAGAAACGGGTGAAACGGAACAACTTTATCAAATGCTTTTTAGGTTGTTTCTTCGTTTTTGAGAACAAGAAAATGTAGAAACGACAGAAATGAAACGTTGTCAAATGGTACATAAATAGGCCTTAGACAAATCATGTCTAAATTAGTCTTTCAAGTAACGGAATACCAATAAAATGGGCCTTAGATAGATCTTGAAAAAGTCCTCAAAATGTCCTACTAAATTAAGGGCATCAAATTTACTTACAACCCTTTATTTCATACTTCACGTTGGTGGAATTAAGAGTATATTAAACAATGGGGGTGTCAATTGTCAACCGGTTGAGCTTAGTAGGGCTAGTAATCAGTCGGTCACGGTCGAACAATTGACCCATATGACACTCACACTAGTAACAACCGAATATAACTGGGCCAGGCTTAACCTGATTCAGGCTTTAAACATTTGAACTTGATCGGGCTTGCCACGCAAGACCTAGAATTGACACCCCTAAGTTTAGCAATCTTTATCAATTGGATCAAAATCCTCTGTTTTTCTCATCCATGTTTTTCCTTGTTTTGCTACCTGCAGCGACACGTGGACAACAAGGAGACCAACGGTCAAGATTGGGTGAGGATTATTACATCCGGTACGTTGGTCTTAAAGTTGTCCACATGTCGCATTCTGCAGGTAGCAAAACAAAGAAAAACAGGGATGAGAAAAACAGAAGATTATTTTCCTTATCAATTGGCCATTGAACTTTGGGCGCCTGATTGTACTGCACGTCTTATCCTATATCGATACCCATGAACTGTTTAATTTGACTTCTTTGTCGTTATGTGTAAGTAGGACTATTTCGCCCTTTTCCACTCCATGACTTCTTGAAACCTGTAATTCAAAATCCACGTGTAATTCCCATCCTAGCTATCATCTTCCATAGAAGTGCAGGACAATTTCGATTTACTTGCAACTATTTCTGAGACAACTGATATGGGTCCACCTTCAGCACTAGTTTGGTGAGGAAAATGATGCCACGATTTGCTTGCTGCCCATACTTCATTTTATCACCAGTGTCTTTTTTTAGTTAGATCCACCCTTAGAGATTTATTTATTTATTTTACAAATAAAAAAAATAAAAATTAGTGTGGTCATATAACAACAACATAATGAACTCATAATCCAAACGGGGGAGCAAATAGTGTTGGTACTCGGTAGGTTGGGCATCAAAATGGAAAGAGTGCTTAGCCATCAATTCTCATGGCAATGGGACCCTAACAAGATGAGGAAAAAAGGAAATGATCATAAATGATTAAGATCATTGACGTGAAGAAGAGAAACACACTTGTCAACTGAGATGGGTTCAGCTTCAACACAAAACAATAGTGTTGAATTTTGGGCCACACTAATATGGGTGATTCATTGGGTCCATGGTGGTTCAGCCCACCTATTGTGGGAGTACTTAGGGTTAGGTGGATTACTATAAATAATCTCTATGATCTCTACAATTAACATAACGTGAGTACACAATTTGCTCACGGAGATGTGGGAGGAGACTACAGAAGACCATAGAGGACCGATCGTGTTCGTGGGACCAATCTTCAAGTGCGAGGAACAAAGGTTCGTGATCAAGAGGCTTCTCAACCTACACACAAGTATTCCTCTACTTCCATTTATGGTTCATGAAATGATGTGTCTCATTAATCACTATAGATATAGTTAATCTATATATTTGTATGTTCTAATCACCGTGAAGAATGAAGAGAAGCTTCTCCAATTTATTTCCCCAACAAGCAGAACTCCTACATTCTTTTTGATGGCTGTGAAAATTGTTCTGTTGGTTTGTTCTTTTATGTTTAGTTTCTCTTACCCTTTGGCCCTAAAACCTTCGCAAATCCTTGTGCTTAATCAATTAGGTTACACTTTGAGGCCTTTTTTTCAGGTTTGATTCCTCGTCTCAGTGTCCAGTTATGATATATAGAAGGGCGGTAACTAATACTACTAATAAATTTTTTTCTTTTTAAATAAGAAAAAAATACTATTAAATCAAAGAGTTCAAGCTCATAACTATAAAGGTTATCAAGTTTAGGGAGTCCACATACTGTGGGCTAAGAAGATCAGATCACTTGGAATGTATTACACATTACAACCCTTTAAATCATACATAAACTGGGAAGCATCAACTTACTGATTAAATAATCTTCATGGCCAGCCATCATAGTCTTTTACTTTAAGATGGTTAACTATTTTCCAAACTATCTGTAGCTAGGGCTTTAATTGGGCTTTACCCAGGCTAATCATATTTAACTGTAAACAGGTTGTGATTAAAAACATGTCTTAACATGTCTATGCAACAAATCCTCTGACCCCCAACCATTTATCCGAAATTTGCCCCCCCTCTTATATTAAAAGCATGTCTTAGCATTGTTTATCTATAGTTTATGGACATTTAGGGGTAAAATAAGAATCTCATGTAGTGATTTAAGTGTCCGATTAGGTCGAGTTAAAAGGGTCGGGCTAGAATGGGCCTATAATCGATCAGTCCAGTTATGCTAAAGATATATGTCTTGCATTAGACACGACCAATTATAATCGAATCAAACTTGAACCCAATACATTTATTAATCAGGCCATTCAGATTGGGGCTTTAAACAGGCTGTGTGCCAGGCCTAACTGTTACTGTTGCATATTGTGTGCCAATGGTGTGACATGTGTGTTGGTGTACGATGTCTTGTATTCCGTCGCAATTTAATCCAGGGAGTACTGGTGCAGTGCCTTGACAGGCAGGATGGCGGTTCCGCTAGCCAGTTAACGGGGTGTGGGGGTTGCAAGGGGGCAGGAGACCCCTTGCATGGCAAGGGGTGTAGGGGGCGCAACCCCTTGCTCGAATTTTTTATTTGAGGGCAATTGTGTACTTTTCAGATTAAGGTTTTTCGCTATATATTTATAGCGAGGGTTTCTTTCTCTGTAATGCAAGCAATACTGAGAGGTGTGATGACGAGCACTGTCACCCTATTCTCCATTGATAGTGAAACAGGATCTCATTTCACCAGGGACGTAGGCAACCTTGCCGAACCTCGTAAAATCCGCGTGCATATTTGTTCTATTTTTTCATTATCTTCTGCATCATTTTAGGGTTGGGTTTCTACAATGTGGATCTTTTGAGGATAGGGTTGTATCCTTCTCTCCCATCAGGGATTCAAGAGTTTCCACTGAATTAAAATTATAGGAGGATCAGCCTACCATTTGTTCGTCAAGCTCAGAACATGGTAAAGGTTCCATTACCTCTCATGAAACACAACCTGATTAACCTCATGCCAAATGGCATAGACCAACAATGTTAATCCAATTAATACTAACATTTTTTTTTTCTCTCTCTTTCTCTCTCTGGTGTAAGCTTATCCAAGGTAAGGAGATGACCTACTAAATCTTTAAAAGACTCAGCTTTGAGGTCCTCTATTTTTATGCACAGATCAATAGCATACCAAAGTATTTTAGCAAAAGGGGAAGGAAAATAAAGGCATGCCAAAGGCTTTCCAGTGACCTACCCACCAGATATAGGACATGTCAAACATAAGTAACACTCTCGATAGTCTCAACTTGGTTGGAATCACATCTTAGATGGAATCCCAAAGAACAACTGAAATTTTGGTTCGACAGCTAATTACCAGAACCCCTTCCATGGAAATGCATCAAAATAACTGATATTAGTTGGCCAATAAGCTAATTTGTTGAAAGCTTGTTAGGTGGTGAGATCTCCAGCCTGCGTAAATGTGCAAACCCAACTATGAAGACAATATACGAGGAAGTTTAATTCCTGAAATGGCATTAATAACATTAGTGGGAAACAAAGAATGGGGAAGAGAGGGTTCCATTAGATGAAAATAGGAATAAAGAAAATCATTTAATATTACACAATGTCAAAGTGTTACAAGGGTTACAAGTAGTCTCTACAAGCATACAGCCAAGGTTAAGACACCCCTTATAAAACTGTTCTCCTACCCTATGTCATTACCACATAGAGTTCTAGAAAGGCTCGAAACCTTAAGGAAAAAGGTTATACCTCTAAGTTTGAATCTTACACATATCCTACTCAAATGCGATAAATGCTGGAATTTCAGTTGAAACCATGCATTCCTATTGAGTCACACCCTCGCTTCAATCTTCGTCAAAACCAAAAATTTTGCAAAATCTTAATAGTTTCGACTGAGATTTTGAACCATGCCTCGGTATGTTTTCCAAAGTCGGTAGAGCTCATACTTTAAAAACTACCTGACTATCCAGTTGATTTCTGTTTTGGTTGTGCTTGAATTTGGGGAGGAATGAAAAAACGCAAGACTTCCAGGATACCATCATAAGTTGCATTATAAAATCCTTGCCACAATTGCTTATCAGAAAAAAAAAATAAAAAAATATGGGGGGTTGAGGGAGGGAGGGAAGGAGGTAGAAGCCATGCCATCATTGGGAAGAAGCAAAGGCACCGTACACTTATGCTACAGTCTACCAGCCGAAAACCTATTGTATGGAAAATAATTATTCCGGATTCCAGTTGAGAATTGAGACCTCTAGTCTGTCTATGAGCACAAATCATTCAAACATTCAAACATTCAAACCCACTCCCCTCCCCTTTTCTCTGCTTCACAAATAGTCAGGGAGATTCATGTTATACACCAGATATGCACAAATTTGTTGCTCCAGGATGAGGACAGGCAAATGGGTTCTACCCAGTAACCCAGCCATGAGACTGCCTCACCTGCAGAACAAGGTCCAGACAGTGCACGCTTCCACTAGTATTGCTCATAGCACCACTGAAATGAGCACAAGTACAATTTTGACAGTAAAATCTGTTTTGGAAAACATATAAACCCAGTCCTGATGCCTCCACAACGAGAACAGAAGCTCAAAGTCTACATAATTTGCAGACCTGTAACTTACTGAAGATGACTATCTCCCCTTTAAAACAGATGACAAATTACCCTTCCCTGTTTTTGAAAGAATATCAATTCCATAACCTCAATCTATTTCATTGTTTAGCCTTAAGAAATACAGTCCACTAGTAAAACTCAAAGATTATGCATCTATTAGGCCACAGGGGGCAGATGCAGTCATGTTGATCAACTGTGCAAGTTTAAATGAATTTCAAAGAGAACTCTGATAGTTTCCTGTAATGGAAAAGCATTGAACCAGAATGGAGTGACCTGAAAATGATGAAAGATAAATGCATATAAGTCTCTTATTCCTAATTCTAATATGACTTGACAGGACCAAAGATTACGGTCAAGTATCTGGAAAACAATACGAAGAAAATTAGCTAAACAAAATGGAATCAATCTTTCTAATGCAAAATTCTATTTGTATGTGGAGAAACATTTGTCCACACAGCACATAAACAAGATTGAACACAAATATGAGAAAATTGATGGCAAGTTCTAAAGAATTTTATCAAAAGGTTCTCGTCAGGGATCATACTTGCAGTTTGTCCTTCACTGGTGTAGCTATGATTGTTTCAAGCTCCACCACAGTAATCAGGCTTGACTGGAATGTATATGATGAGATTTCTTCTCCAGTCATTATTTATCCCTTAGCTCATTCTTCCAAGATTTTTTAGCTGCTTCTGCAGATGAGCCATCTGAATCCCCATTATCCTTCGGTTTTGAGAAGAAAGGATCCCCCATTCATGAAGCCCTACCCCCATTATCCTTCGGTTTTGAGAAGAAAGGATCCCATTCATGAGGCCCTACCTCACGTTGTCCTTCCTCTAACAGAGCATACTTCCAAGCATTCTCCTCAATAAAATTTGGATCTTCACGGCCTTCAATGATGTCCTCTCTCAGATTGGTAACTTTGTTGATAACAGCCTGCACCGCTACATCAAATGCATCTTTAAGAGTCTCCAGTCTTGACCTTGGATCTGCATATATCAATCTTGGTATAAGGCTTATAACCTCCTCCCTCATGGCCTTCACCTGCTCCGGAGATATTTGCAGTAGCCTTTCCTCTATACTAACCTTCCCATTACGAATATCATCCTCGGGAATGAACACAGAGTACTTCGAATAATTCCTTGGCAGATGCCAAGTGTACTGCGTGTAAGCTGAGCCAGGATGGAAGAAAACAGGTATACAACCAGCCAACATCGAGTCAAATGCTGACCTTCGTGTGTATGAATCACCTTGAGGTTGAAGGCAAAACAGAGAACTCTGGAACATCTGCATTATACTGCTGGGAGAATGACACTTACTCTCCCCAAAATCGCATTCCAGTAACTTACCCACCTTGGAATCTCTGCACTGATCAATGATCTGCCCTCTAATTGATTTGGCATTGCCAGGACGTGGAGCTCCAGCAAATGAGAAAAGCCATGGTCTCTCCAATTTCCTCATCCGATCCTGCCACACAAAGACATCAGCATCCTTTGCTGGATGGAAGTAGGTAGGATATGGTATAGCAAAATCATTGGCATTCCATGGGCTCGATTCGACAACAAGCATCGACATGTTCTTCGCAGCTGGAAGAAACAAAAGCTTGCTACCCCAGTCAGAATCTTGATCACTTAATCTTCTGAAATCCCACGTTATTCGGCCAGCAACCAGGAAATGATCCCTACCACCCATAACATTCCACTCAGGTCTCTTGGTAAGCCAATCCACCAAAGCTAGAGATGATGCGTCTCGAACAGAGGTGTTGTAACCCCAAAGGTAGCGTGATATATCCAACCCAGCATAGAATGGGACAAAGATGGCAGCAGCAATCGAAGAATCTTGCGTTAAGCACTCATACTGCTTCATTCTGTTGCTGAAGATCACATCCACGGCAAACTGGTTGGTGGCATACCAACCAGTATTTGAGAAAACCCCTTCAACATTTTCCATTGTGGGGCCAAGCCCAGCTTTGGTGGTGAACTTGCACATATTAGTCCAGAGGCTGAGACTCCGGCACTCTTTGAGCATATCCTCATTGAACTGTGGAGGGAGGTCATGGACATAGATGTACCTTCCTCCACAAGGATCACTCTTATTCTCTACTGTTCTCAAAGCCCGCATAAACGGATAACTGTCCTCTGATGGACGACTTGCCTTGGATGGCAGGGTTTGGGATTGAGTTGGCTCTAATTTTATGAAATCATCGATGGTACCACCTCCAATTACCACAAAATGGAAGTAAAAGAATACTAACCATAACAACACAGACAAGGACAGTAGCCAACAGAAACGAGACGATTGATTCTTTCCACTAGCCTTCAGCATTAGCCCAGGAGGACTACACTCCGACAGGCGACGTCTCATCAGATATCAAGTAGGCAGGTAGCGATCAGTCACAACAAAAATACGAAATGGGTCTTCAAGATTAGGCACTTAAAGCTAAATTCTACCATCGAAAACCCTAGAAAATCAGATTTTACAACCTCCGGAGGTAATCAATGCAGAAAAACAGATGGGCCCAAGAAATTGCAGAACCTATGCTAAATTAACAATCCAGAACCATAAATTGATCAAGGGTAACACAAATTGGACAAGAATTGAAATGAATCCCAAACCAAATCCTAAAGAAGCTTAGAAGATCACCCAAGACAGAGCTCGAATGCTAAGAATCAGAACCCAGTCACAGAACAAAACCTGAATACCCTAACCCTAAATCAAATTTCATGAATTTGATTTAAAAAAAAAAAAATAGGACTTTTATTCTCACACGAGAAGAATAGGGGGAACCTTGGATCTAATCAATAATCTACTCAAAGTTTCAGTAAAGATTCGAAGAAGAATTGAAAGCAAAACTTACAGAACGGACTAGCTTCAGTTTTTGAGATCTTTGGTCCTCGAAGGTTTACAGAGTATTCTGTTTAGGAAGCTAAGGAGACATGTGTTTATAAACTGAGACACTGAGAAGACAAGCTGGCGCACATCCCCTAACGTGCGCCGGCCGTCGTCAGTGTCGGTAGCATGCCACATCGGATGATTTGCTGAGGTGTGTATTAATATTCTTACCACGTCGGATTACCAAACCGACAAGCCGGTCCAATGCTGCGCCTGAAATTGCGAGATTGACGTTTTGTGTGACTGGAAATTCGAACTTTCGCGAAAGACAATAGGGAGAGGTGAGGAATGATACAATGCTATTAGCTCTATCGCAACACTGGTAGGATTCTATTGGTGGACGGACACGATCACTTATTCAGATCCAACTGTTGTTATAAAAAGAAGCTGGAGCTTTCAACAAAATGTGGGTGTAATGATCACGAAGAAAGGAACAGAAGTAGCAAATCTTGACCAGCTTGTCCTTCGTTGAATAAAATAAAGGGTACAGATTCATTGTCACCAAATTGTTGAAATCGAAACGAAACCGATTTTAGGATTTCTGTAAGAAAAATCGAGATCCAACGGCTGGAAACATGTTGGGGTTCTTCCATTGATTTGAGTTCTTTCTTCTCCATCTCTAATTTGGGGAGGAAAGTGTTTATGCGAGAGATTGTGATTCCTTTAAATGCATGGGGATGAATGAAAATATATGAAAAAGTATTCATGGAAGAGTCATTTTTTATTTTTTAGGATTTAGGTGGCACTTTATCTTTACTGATTTTTTTTTTTTTTTCATCTAAACTATTTATTCTTTTTCTTTGTTATTTTTTGATGATGTCTTTTTTTATTGCCCTTTCCTTTTATAACTAAAAGTTAATTAATTCAAGGATTAAAAAAAAAAATTATCAAAAATAATATTATATTGATTTATCATCCTATAACTTTATTTTCAATATAAAATGGAAAAAATTTATATATAATAATAAAAACAAAAAAAGGTAAATGAATTAGGTGTTGAAGCCAAGATACATGGCATGTCATTTATACACTGCAACTGTGAACTATGAGCAACATTTTTTTTTTTTCTTGGAGTACTTATCAACAAGAATTAACCTCATTTAGTTACAATCGGATTTAATATAGAGTTAAGGTCTTCACTTATTGGTCGGGATATATGATTGGGAAAATAATACAAACACTATCCAACACATGCCCTCTCATACTCTTGTTTGACACTTTCTTCTATTATTATGTGGGATTTCTATATGTTAATTATGAACATTCTCTTTCATATGTCTGTTGTTTTCTTTCTCATATCTCCGTTGGTTTGATGTAAAAGATATTAATACATTCAAGCAGAAACAAATCCCTCCCAAAGAGTTTTTTTCTTTTCTTTTCTTAATTTCTTAGAAATGATTTTGAAGAAACAACCAGGTTTTATATGTGCCCAATCAAGATGACTCATTACAACCCTATTGACATCAGCATAGAATGGCCCACTCAGGGAATGGTATATAAAACAAAATTTCTTTACCCATCACGACCGCCCACTCCTTAAGATGTTGACTTTTCTCCAAAAATTTATTCTTCCTTTCTTTTTAATTATAATAAACGGTATTAAATAACATCAGTCATGAAACAACACTTAAGTGGGTCATTAGTGTGATGGTTAACCTTTCTCATGCATGTCTAAGCCCTAAATCTTAAATGCATGAGAGACAGTACTATCATGTGATTAAGCATTTTTTTTTATGAAATATTAAATCATCTTAATCACCCTGGATCCATGCATACATGAGTAAGTGTTTGAGATTTAAAATGTAACCGCAAGCGTACGGATCAGTGTAGCTACGGGTCGAACACAGGGAGAGCAGCCACTTTATTTTTTTATTTCTTTTAATAATGCGAAAGTGAACTGATTAATGGTTGTGATCTAATTCTAATTACCGTCCTAAAAATAACGTCCTAACCATTCGTCATCTAAGAATTTAAAGACGCAAGCCACGCAATTAAAA
>NC_056565.1:23854133-23893989 GCF_013358625.1 Macadamia integrifolia
TTTATTTTAATTGTCTCCCTTTCCCTAAAGCCAAGTAGAGTAACCCTTGTAAGAGTGACTCTCTGGTCAAGTAGGGAAGCTCATATTATGATGCATCCCTCGGGCTAAGTAAAGAAACCTACTTGTGAGTCTCTCTCTAGCTTTATCCCATTTCTTTTACTTGATTTTTATTTCAGCATTTTTCCTTTATTTATTTTTTTTAATTGCGTGGGTTGTTTATTTTCAATTATTTATTTATTTAATTTTAATTGCGTGGCTTACGTCTTTAAATTCTTAGATGACGAATGGTTAGGACGTTATTTTAGATACATATGTTTAGGACGGTAATTAGAATTAGATCACAACCATTAATCGGTTCACTTTCGCATTATTAAAAGAAATAAAAAAAAATAAAGTGGCTGCTCTCCCTGTGTTCGACCCGTAGCTACACTGATTCGTACGCTTGCGGTTACATTTTAAATCTCAAACAACCACCCTCCTCCTCCGTTACCTGAAAAGTTCCTGCTGGACGTTGGTCTTCCTCAGCCGGCTGCCACTCGGTGTTCCTCTTAGATCGACACTGCTCAGCAAGATGACCCAGTTTCTTATAGGATGTGCACCTTTTAATGCCATCTTCATAGAGAATTCTTTGTTTGAACCAGAATAAAACATCCGTACCCGTCTGTTTTCTTTCAACCTGAATTTGCTCCACTCTGGTACCGCTCAACGGCACTTCCACCAGCACCCTAGCGTAATTCCCTATTGTACCCTGTAGTGTTCTGCGATCAACCTCTACAAGGCGCCCTGAGGCTTTGCCCATGGAGAGTAAGATTTTCTCATGCCAATATTCCATAGGAAGCTCTGGGTATTGAATCCAGACCAGTTTGGTCTGAACTGGATCTTCATGAATACTGAACTCCTGTCGCCATCACTGGAAACGCATAATCTGTCCCTTAACTTTGACGGGACCCCTTTTCCATATAGAAGCCATATCACCTTCCACTTCAAAACGAAGGAGGATGAAACCTTTTCCCAAAGGCGCAAGAGTCACCTTGCCCTTCAAATTCTAGACATTCTTTGCTTCAGCCCTTACTTCATCCATCAAGACAAAGCGAAAATTTACTCGGCCAATCAATGCGTGAGAGAAAGAATGTAATTTCTCTTCATACGCCTCCTGAGGGATCATAATTTTTGTGAGATTTCCAGCGTGAATCGGATCTTGGAGATCATCAATATTTGGCATAGACCTCTTCGCCATTGTAGCGTAGGACTGTTTTCTCGCAGCAGTCACCTCTTCCCTTGGAAGAGACATTTCGGCTGAACCAGGTATGCCAGTAGAGACTAGCAGAGGCACAGTGTTGTTCGCCGGGCCCCAGAAGTCTGTAATCCTCCGTTGTTTTCCTCTATCAGGGGGGCGGGCAGCAAAAATCCCCCCATCCTTCTCAGAGCTTCTCTGTCCTAAGTCCCCCATTCCAGGCAACATAGCATTTCTGCTTTACATAGATCCATTTCCTTTATGAAAAAAGAAAACTTAGATCCATTTCAACAAGAAGCAGCTAGTTATAACAATAGTATGTTTGCGTATTATATGCGTATTTAAATATATAGTTGGAAAATAAATTTTTTTGTACAATTGCATAGACAAGATATTTACAATTTTTGAAGGCGCAAATACGAAAAAGGAAAAATTCAGAACTCTCCTTCTGCTCTTTGTGCTATTTGACACGAAATTCCTGAACCCCATTTAATCGAATTCTTCTTCTTCTTCTTACCGCCTCATGCCTTTCCCCTTGCACAATACCAAGCCCGGATTAGCTACTGGTACATGAAGCCATCACATATGGTTTTGTGACCATACGTGTAGCTATAAATAACACTGTTTTAAAGGGGTATTTGTGAAAGAAAATCGACATGTGTTGTTACAAAACCATAGAGATCTGGATATAAAAATATCCAAATCTTATGGTTAGTTTTCAACCTAATAAGAAAATGAATATGCTTCTTGTGTCTTTTAGCAATATATTTCCAAACAAGTCATGATGATCCATGCATGTAAGTGGAATTGTATAAATGTCAAAAACGACTTGAAATGGAATTCCATGATGGAGTCTACCGACTAAAGTAAATAAGAATCTTTTCATTATATTGGTGTTTTGAATTCTTAATAGCACCAGGCTTTCCTTAAGCTACGATGAAAGGGAATCAACAGAATCCCTCGACTACAGGACTTTATATGCCCATAAAAGGGTATTTAGAGGGTATTTTGAAGAACATATTAAAACCCTATAAGGATTTTGTGAACTTTCTCGTGTAGTGGAGGAAAATTTTATTTTTATCAATATTTGTAGAAACACAACCCTAAAAGTGATGTAGAAGATAATGGAAAACACAAAAACAAACAATGCACAAAGGTTTACGAGGTTCGGTAAGATTGCCTACATCCTCGGTGAGATGAGGTTCTATTTTACTATCAATGGAGAATAGGGTTACAGCGCTCATCCTCACACCTTTTAGTGTTGCTTGCATTTCAGAGAAAGAAAACCTCGCTACAAATATATAGTGAAAAACCTTAATCTGAAAAGTACAAATTGCTCTCAAATAAAAAATTCAAGCGAGGGGCTACACCCCCGATACCCCCGCTAGGTAGGGGGGCCTCCCACCCCCCTTGTAACCCTCACGACTCTCTTACCAGCAAGTGGAATAGTTGTTCTATCCTATCGAGGCGCCTGCAGCAGTACTTCCTGGATTAAACTGCGACAGAATACAAGACATCGTACACCAACAATATTACGATAATTTCTCTTCAAAAAGAAGTCAAACCTTGTATTTTCTCCAAGTGTTGATTTATTATTAAGAGACTACAGTTACATCTTAGTTTTTTTCTGGTTTTTTATTTTTTTTTTATTTTTTATTTTTTATTTTTTATTTTTTACAAATTCGAATATTAGATAGTGTTTGCATGTAGGGGTTACTGTTTTGAGAGACCAGTTAGAGATTAGACACAGTGTTCATACCAGTGGTAACTGTTTTGTGAGACCACACTTAAAGATTAGATACAGTGTTTGTATGCAATGGTTACAGTTTACACATAAACCTCTTTATATGCATGAATGAACATCTACATTTTTAATTAAAACCAAAATCGTTTCAAAAATTGGAATCGGATTGATCAAATCAATTTTGATCATGTAACCTAATTCGACGCGATCAATTCATGATCCAAAACTCTTGAATCGCCGAATTTTCAGATCTAAGGACCAATACTAGGGATTCCTAATCCGGATCAAAATTGACATAGACTGATTCAATCCCAATTCCATGTTTTGAATCCTTGAAAACCACCCTAAAGAAATGTATTCTTCATCCACCTGAAGCAGTGGAAGGAACATAATGATGGCATTATCTTATCTAGATTGAAAATACACCTTGCTCAAACAGTGATCTGTCAAGGTCTGTTACAAAATAAAAGAGACGCATATAGTAGGTGTACACTTATCAATGGAAAGATAAAGGAAAGGAATGACTTTTTGGTACCCATTTCAATATTTCTTTGAAATCTCATGAAATATCCCACTGGAATGGAGTGTAAAACGTTGACTTAAATTTGGGTGAGAGGTCTTGTGTTAGCCATTTGTCACTCTCCACTTCCATTGTGGATGAGAGCTATGTGATTCACACTAGTAAAGATGAAGACAGGTTAGGTATAGATCACCATGAGAGGTTCTATGGTTTTCATCTTTTTGACATTGGAGAAATGATACGTGTGCACAATACCACCACAAAGTATATCTGAAGAGAGGCTATATAACAAGAAATGGTATAAAAGGAGGAGCAGCACCAGCATTGTAAGAAGCAACTCCAGCTTAAAAAAACCATCAAAAACATAGAAGGTTTATAGACATGGCATGCTCTGTGCTTCATCATCTAGTTATTCTATTGGGGTTTTCTCACCTTCTCTCCTTGAATGCAGTCCCACTAGCAAGTAAATCTCTCTCTCTCTCTCTCTCTCTCTTTGCAATAAGTCAGCAAATGAATATTATTAGAAAAAAATATTAGGGAATACAAAAATCTATCAGCTCGCTATTCCACCTTCGGCATGGGCATTAACAGAGATAACAAGTCAACCAAGAGAATACATAAATCTATATCTGGGTCTCTGTTGAAAGTCCCAGTTTAAATCATAAGCTATAAAATTAGGAGATTCAATCCAGGTAATAGTGATTCTTGTCGCTACTGCATACTTTGCAAGTTTATTGGCTATCATGTTTATCTCTCTGTATCGATGAGAGATTCTCTCTCTCTCTCTCTCTCTCTCTCTCTCTCTCTCCACTACCTATCTTTTCCATTTCCTCTAAGCCTTCATGGTTGATTTGTGTTTATAGGGACTAGAAGGCTGTTGTCCAATTCTCAAGTTCTTACAGCTTTGGAGACTAACTATCAGGTATTTCACAAATTTTGTGATCAGGGTCTTACCACAATCAATGCATTGAGTTTCAACTAACACATACTTATTTTTCAGGGAAACACAGAGGAAACTTGGGAAGAAGAACTCATCAATGGCAGGATGGATTTAGAGAAAGCGGATTATTCAGGAACAAGACCTAATAACCGCCACACTCCACCACCATGAGGGGGAAAACAGAACTAGGTAGAAGTTGGAGTCTCTTGGTGTGTAGGTGGTCATCTTCATAATAACCTGTTATAATGCAAGAGATTTTCTGAACATGACTTGGCTCATCTAATCATACTAAGGTTAATATTCAGCTACAAGAGACCACTATGTTTGTAACTAGAGTAATTGTAGTAGTATCTTAAGGGTCTAAAGTCTAAATTATTTCAACAGGAATGTAAGGTGGCCCTGAATCTATACATGTTTTGTTTTCTTATAGAATTGTAAATGCCATTTTGTAAAGCTAATATACTCTCATGCAGTAAAGGTTGAATCAGTGGGTCCCAGTGAAATAAGTAATTTCCTGCTTGACTTGATAGAACAAATTTTTACCAAAAAAACACAGATAGAACAAACTATATTCTTCACTTTAATTTGTAATTCCATGAAATACTTCAGGCATGAGACGTGTAATATTGAAATATGGGGACGGGTATTTTGTCCGCAAGTGTGTCCACTGTATATAGATACTAGGGGTACGAAATGACCACCATGCCTCTTTTGGTTGATGTCCGAGTGTACGTTCTCATTGTTTGGGGCACTAGTACATAGATCACACTCCTAAACTGAAAACATTTTTCTTTAAGATAAATAAGAAGTATACACCTAGAAAATTTCACAGAGTTACCGGTTAATACCAAGCCTAGATCAGCTCCCTATATGTGAAGGCATCACATAAAGTTTTTGTGACAACACATGTTCTTTTGCTTCCACAATTCTCTCCATGCTCATATTAGTAGCATATAGAAGAATATTTGCGGGAAAACAAAAAGGACACTTGTCATCATAAAACCTTAAATACAGAACTGAATTGGAAGCAAGAACACCTAGGTATTATTTTTGTTGACTTTTTGGATCAATGCAATCATTCAATATTTTTCTTGGTAACATTATCATGTCTTATAACAATGTATTTCCAAACAAGTCTTAATGATCCATGTAGCACTTGTAAATGCCAAAAATGACTTGTAATGGAGTTCCCTGATAGGGTTTGCTGAAGACAAAAAACAGTGAATAAGAATCTTTAATTTCCTTCTTACATTGGTGTTTTGAAACAATATAGCAATCGTTTCACTCTTACAAAATAAATAAATAAATAAATAAATCATTTTAATTTTCTCCATACAAGAGAAGAAATTAGACTTAAAAAATCCAAGGATTGCTTGGTGTTCGGTGATTTTTTTTTAAGCTGATCTGAGCTTAGTTGTTCAGCCTATGCATCCTCATCTATCTAGGATTCATGGCTCCTTCCTAGATTTGAAAATTTTGGAAGGAAATTATGTCTTGGAAAACTTTCAACCGATTATGTTGTTGGTGTTAATGGATTTCCTATGGTTTGGAGATGTAAGTTATGCTCGTGCCAGATGGAGTCATTTAACCATTTATTTCTTGAATTCAATTTCTCAAAAGTGAGTTGGATTAAATTTATGGATTGCTTCGATGAGTATAAATCAGGCTCTCATACGAGAATGGTTCTTGTACTATCTAATCCACACACATAGAATTCATTACAGGGTTTTTCCTTTGTGAATTCCTTAAGTGCGAATCAGGAGCATATGAAAACCTGATCCGCTCTCTACTTGGATCTGAATTAGAATAGTTATTCATTGATGGAAATGCAAGGCTAGAGGTCTTCCCTTAAAAGATCCATGGCTATCAGGTTTATCTATGGTATCTTACAACATTTCATTGAAAAGAAATCAAAAGAGATTTGAGGGTAAAAGGAAATATGTCTAGATGACCTTAATGGATCTTTGTGATATTGGTTCCGATATAAAAAGGTCCATTTCCTTTATGGCAGATCTTAATTATTTGAAAAATCTGAGCTTAGTGGTTCGTCCTTGGCCTCCTCTTCTGATCTAGGATTCATGCTCTTTCCAAGATTTGTAATTTTTGGATGGAGATTTTGTCTTGGAAAGCTTTCAACATATGATGTTTTTAGTGCTAAAGGAGTTCCATTGGTCTCGAAATGTGAGCTATGCTCATTCCACATGAAGTCATTTAATCATTTATTTTTTTAATGCAATTTCTTAAAGCGATATGGGTCAAATTTATTGATTGTCGAGATAAGATGAAAATAAGAAAAAATAGGGTAGAGGAGAAATGAGATAAAATAGGGATATGTCGTTTTACGACGAAGCTTGGCTTAATTTGGAGGAACCAAAGTTTATCAAGTGTCTTTTATTTCTATTCTTTATCCATATAAATGACAATTACAATAAGTTGTAACCTCTTAAAACTACTTGACCTATTACCAGAATAACTTACCACTTGTTAACGACTAAATAACCTTACAACTTACTCCCTAAATATTAGTACCCACCCCATATGGATAACCACTATTAAGTAAGGCTACTAATAAGGAACCTAATCCACATTAAATGACTCATACAATAAGGAACATAGCATACACATCATCTCCATTACATTGCCCCATGTAATACAACCAATGCATATAGCAATTGCTTTGGTCTGAATTAGACTTCTTGGCCTCTTATAAGGTACTGGCCGTCTACCTAACTTGCTATATTGATCGAACAAGCTAAAGTGTCCTACATGCATTATGTCCACCACCAAGGCAATCCATTACCCAACCTACTTTTATGGAAGGAAAAATGAGACAGTATTCTTGACAGCCCCACTAAGCACGAAAGTAACAACTCGAATAGATAACTCCGCATAAAAAACTATAATCAAAACACAACGTCACATTGAAAACTAGATCTGCAAAACATAACTTTGCATTGAAAACTAGATAAGAAACCCACAACTCGAATCAGAGGTATCTATGAATAGCGGTTCAATGCACCAACATAAAATTTAAATAAGCAAACCAATTACAACTCACGTACATTATGTCCACCACTAAGATAATCCACCACCAGATCTCCTACAATCTAATAAATGCATCCTTTCCAAAAATGGGTTTATCATCGTTATCTTACAACATTTCATTGGAAAGAAATCAAAGGAGATCTGAGGATAAAAGGAAATCTGTCCATGTTGTCTTTAAAATGATCTTGAGGTGTCTTGATTCCAATATGAAGGGATTCATTTCCTTTTGTGGCAGATCTTGCTTGCTCCAAAAATCTGAGTTTCATGGTTCAGCCTAGGCCTCCTCATCTGAAGAGAGGCTACAACAAGAATAGTACAAAAGGAGCAACAGCACCAGCTTAGTTGTTCAGCCTAGGCATCCTCATCTATCTAGGATTCATGGCTCCTTCCTAGATTTGAAATTGTGGGAGGAAATTATGTCTTGGAAAACTTTCAACCGATTAGTGCTAATGGATTTCCCATGGTCTCAAGATGTGAGTTATGCTCGTGCCACATGGAGTCATTTAACCATTTATTTCTTAAATTCAATTTCTCAAGAGTGATTTGGATCAAATTTATGCATTGTTTCAATGTGTGTGGATCAGGTTCTTGTAGGAGAATCATTTTCTATGTTCTAATTCACACAATGGAATCCATCACAGGGTTTTTCCTTGTGTTGATTTCATGTGTGTGGATTAGGAGCGTATGTGAACCTAATTCGCACTCCCCTTGGATCTGAATTGGAATAGTTATTCATTTATGGAAATGAAAGGCTAGAGTTCTTCCCTTAAAAGATCCATGGCTTGCATGTTTATCTTCGATATCTTACAACATTTGGTTGGAAAGAAATCAAAGGAGATTTGAAGGTAAAAGGAAATATGTCCATTGATCTTAAGGGATCTTCGTGACATTGGTTCCGATCTAAAGGGGTCCATTTCCTCTATGGCAGATATTAATTGTTCAAAAAATCTGAGCTTAGTGGCTCATCCTAGGCCTCCTCTTCTGATCTAGGATTCATGCTTCTTCCTAGATTTGCAATTTTTGGGTGGAGATTATGTCTTGGAAAGCTTTCAACCTATGATGTTGTTAGTACTAAAGGAGTTCCAATGGTCTCGATATGTGAGTTATGCTCATGCCACATGAAGTCATTTAATCATTTATTTATTGAATGCAATTTCTTAAAATCGATTTGGGTCAAACTTATGGATTGTCGATAAGATAATAAGAAACAATAGGGTAGGGGAGAAATGAGGTAACATAGGGATAAACTGCTTAACGGACGAAGCTTGGCATAATTTGGAAGAACCAAAGTTTATCTTTTTCAAGACTCCTTTCCTTCTATTATTTATTCATATAAATGACAATTACAATAAGTTGTAACCTTGATCTTAAAAGTACTCGATCTATTACTAGAATAACTTAAGACTACTTGTAATGTTAGTATTAAGGAACCTAACCCACATTAAATGACTCATAAAATAAGGAACATAGTGTGCAACCAATGCATATAGCAATTGCCTCGGTTTGAATGGGGCTTGGCCTCTTTTAAGGTACCAGCTGTCTACCTGACTTACCATATAGATCGATCAAGGCAAATTGTCCTACATTTCTGCTAAGCACAAAAGTAACAACTCGAACACACAACTCCGCATTAAAAATTATATAATCAATACACAATGCCACATTGAAAATTAGATCTGCAAACATAACTCCGCATTGAAAACTAGATAAACAACTCACAATTCGAACCAGAGGTATCTATGAATAGTGGATCAAAGCACCCGAATAAAGTTCACTATCACAAGCAAACTAATTGCAACTCACGTGCGTTATGCCTTACCAGACCTACTGCAATCTAATAAATGCATTCCTTCCAAAAGTGGGTTTATCATCAGTATCTTATGATATTTCCTTGAAAAGAAATCAAAGGATATTTGAGGGTAAAAGGAAATCTGTCCATTTTATCTTTAAAATGATGTTGAGGGTTCTTGGTTCCAGTCTGATGGGATTCATTTCCTTTTGTGGCGGATCTTGCGTGCTCCAAAAATCTGAGTTAATTTAGTGGTTCAGCCTAGGCCTCCTCATTTGAAGAGAGGCCACACCAAGAATAGTACAAAAGGAGCAACAGCACCAGCATTGTGAGAAGCAACTCCAGGCTGATAATCTGTCAACATAGAACGTTTATAGAGATGGTAGGCTCTGTACTTCATCTTCTAGTTATTCTATTGGGGCTTTCCCACCTTCTCTCCTTGAATGCTGTCCCACTAGCAAGTAATCTCTCCCTTAGCTTTCTTATTTATTTTTTTCATTTTCTTTATTTTTTTTTTTTTTTTGGGTTTACTGCACACTTCCTCTTTTTCATTTCCTCTAAGCTTTCATTGTTTATGTGTGGTTACAGATACTAGAAATCTGTTGTCCAATTCTCAAGTTCTTACAGATTTGGAGATTAACTATCAGGTATTTCACTAATTTTGTGATCAAGGTCTTAGCACAATCAATGCACTGAGGTTCTTGTGGAATTCTTAAGCCGTTCAAAATAAATTCTAATTGCTAGTTAGATTCAACTAATACAACCTTATTTTCCAGGCAATGATAGAGGAAACCTGGGAAGAAGAACTCATCAATGGCAGGATGAACTTAGAGACAATGGATTATTCACCACCAGGATCCAATCCCCACCACACTCCGCCAGTTCCACCGCCAGGAGAAAAACATGACTAGCTAGGAATTGGATTCTAGCTGCATAGGTGGTCATTTGTTGGATATGTATGTCCATCAAACCTGATTCATTTAATAAAAGTGTTTATTTTTATTTACGTATAACAAAACAAAATTATCTTCTTTCATCGAGCTCTGGTAGTAATCTTCACCATTCTAGTTTAATTCTTTATCCTCTTTTGAAGGAATTAAATCATGGGATTCAAATTGATCTCAATTCCATGCTTTCATCTAAAGCATCCTTTTCTGTTAAATGAGATTTCAATAATCTCCACCCGATGGTTGCGCTGAGGTTTCAAAAGTGGAAATCAATTTAGAGAAACAGCTTAGGAAGAGAATTAATTACAAAATATTTGCCAAGTCAAATGAAGTTATTCAACGTTTCCTTTTAAGGATGAACCCTAACTGAATGCAAATAAAAAAGCAAATAAAACATCTTATGTAAACTCTATTTTTTTTTTTTTTTTTTTGGGGGGGGGGGGTGTGTTTTCGTCACCACATAAATCTTTGGCATCTAACTAGCCAATTTTAAGAGTTTTTTCCCACCTACAAGGGATAGTGGTGTGGTGGGGTGGGTGGGGTGGGGTGGTGGGTTGTGTAGAGTAGGGGTGTCAAGCAGTCTAGCCGGGCTCGAACAATTTCTAGGGCTGCATCGTGAGCGTCCATTTAGCTAAACGAGCTTAGCTAGGGGCGGAAATAGTATAATTGATAATATGGTTGATCGATCTTGGACCTTAATTGGACTGCCATAAACGGGCCTTAACTAGGCTACTGACCTATTTAACTAAATGAGCTTTAAATGGTTCTCTTTAAAATTAGTCTCTTAAATGGTTTTGAAGGGGAATACTAATAAAATGAGGAAGAGATAAGCATAGCAAAGAAAAATCCCTTAGTTTAAATGAATTAAACCAAAGATGGGCATAACAACTAAGTTACTAAGATACTCGGTTTTTAACCCACGGAACTCAAATCAATTAAACTATGCGTACACAACCCAAGTTTAGCAAGTTCAAATCAATTAAACAATGCCTGAAAAAATGAATGTTCAGATAATAACAACCACCACCATCTCAACTGTACATATCACAATAGGCTTAGCACTAGATACAAGTAGTAATAAAAAAAAAAAAAAAAATTACAAGTAATATTAAAGGGATCGGGCTAGGTCGGGCTTAAAGGAATCGGCTCAAGTTGGATTTATAAATGTGTCAGGCTGGTCGTACTAGGTTGTTGCACCATGTACCACCTGTTTATAAACGTTTCACGCTCAATTATTAAACAGAACAGTCTAAGTCAGGCCATAAACATATTGGGCTCAATCAGGCCTACCGGTATGGGCCTGGAACTGACACCCGTAGTGCAGAAGGGGTTGGGGCGAGGGGTTGTGGAGGGGGTTGTAGAGAAGGAGAGCTGAAGAGGAAGAGAAAGAGGAAGAGGAAGAGGGAGAGGAGCCCAAGTGGGGCTGCAATGGGATGGGGGCAGAGGATGAGGTTGAGGAATAAAATGGGAGATATATATTCTTACAGGAAAATAGTTTTTGGTTGGGGAGGGGTTGTGCTTAAACACATGGGGGCAAAAGAGGACGGATCATCTGTTCAGACAGATGACTTACGCCGATCTTACGGTCAATATTTGAGAGAGAGGATCATCTGCTCGTACGAGCAAATGAATTAATCTGGTCTTATGGTAAATAGGAGCCATGTGTCCAACCTCCTTACAAAGGTAATCTTCCATTAATTTATTTTTCCGAATTTTTAAATATTTTTTTTGTTTCCTTATTTTTGAGGAATTTAAAATTATTCAGATTTTATTAATCTTTTTTATTTTCCTTATTTGTGTGGAGTTTCAGATCGTGAATATCTTCCACGATTCTTTATATATATATCCCCAACCATCACTTTGTTAATCATGTGTGGTACATGTGTGGCTGAAACCCATTTGAAGCAAGGTTATAGTATCGGACTCATCAAACCATCTGGTTCTAATTCCCATAAGGATTAGCTGAATTGGCCTAAAGTGTGCTATGCGTCCAATCATGAAGAATCAATACTCAAAACTCCATTTGAAATTTCTGGAGAAGAATAAGATTAAAAAAATATAACAAAAGAAAATTGGTAATAGTTTCACTTAAATTAGAATTTATGAATATATATACCAAAATAAAGATTATAAGAATATACATAAAATCCTAATACGATAGAGAGATTATTTTACTAACGTCCAATTCCAATTATAGTGGGGACTAATGAGAGGCAATCTTCACACTTCAAGCCAATCCCACTGATCTTATCTTCTACACACACACACAGACACACACACAAAAAAAAAAACCTGATCTTGTTGAAATTAGAAGTTTAGAACCAAATGGATTGATGAGTCTGATCGCTATATCCATGCTTGTAATGGTTTTCAACCACACATGTACTCACACATGATTAACAAAGTGATATTATATATATAAAATCCGAATACAAGAGAGATTTTTGGAAGATATTCACGATCTGAAAATCCGATTACTATAACCTTGCTTGTAATGGTTTTTCAGCCATACATGTACTCACACATGATCAACAAAGTGATGGTCGGGAATCCAAATACAAGAAAGAGAGAGAGAGAGAGAGAGAGAGAGAGAGAGAGAGAGAGAGAGAGAGAGAGAGTCGTGGAAGATATTCACGATCTAAAACTCCCCACAAATATGGGAGATAAAAAAGATTAACAAAATCTGAATAATTTCAAATTCTTCAAAAATAGGAAAAATAAAAAAAATATTTAAAAATTCGGATAAATAAATTAATGAAAGGTTACCTCGGTAAGGAGGTTGGACACATGGCACCTATTTATCGTAAGACCAATTTAACTCGAGCAGATGATCCACTCTCAATATTTGACAAGTGTCCAACTTTCTTACGGGGGTTGCCTTCTGTTAACTAATTATTTTATTTTATTTTTTAATCTTTTTTTATCTCCTTTATTTGTAGAATTTGAAATTGGGTCGTAAACCAATTCAAATTTCTTCCACATTCCCCTCTCTCTCTCTCTCTCTCTCTCTCTCTCTGCTTTTCCTTTAATAATCTCATAAGTGGAATAGTACTTAAGATGATCTTCCACACTGTAGCTTTCCATCTCAACCCATAGTGACAGTAGTCGGCACTCCAACACGCACAAAGAAGGGAGAAAAAGGAAGCTAATACTAACAAAGGAAAATTTGACAAAAGGAATGAGAGAGAGAGAGCAAAGGAAACATGCAACTATGCAAGATAGTTTGAATTTGTTGATTATCCAATTTCAAGTTACCCTCAAATAGGAGAGATTAAAAATATTTAAAAAATAGAGTAATTTCAAACTCGCAATAAATAAGAGAAATAAAAAAGGGTTAAAAAATAGAAAAAATTAGTTAATGGAAAGCAACCTCCTTCATAAGGAAGTTGGACACTTGTCAAATATTGATAGTAAAACTAGGATTGAGATCCTCTGTGGCGCAACACAGTGTACGGCACGCATCCAACGATCAGAAACGCCTTGGCACAGAACCCAAGGCAGGCGCATGCAGCACAAGGCATTTCTAGGCATTGGATGTGCGTTGGACACTGTGTTGCGCCACAGAGGAGCCAAATCCAGTAAGACTAGCATAAGTCATCTACTCATATAAGCAGATGATCCAATCTTAGAGTGAAATGACTACCCCGCCCCTATAAAATTGGGTATTGACTGCCTGATTAATGGACTTGGATCTTTTTTGGTGCAACAGGGCGTCTGGCGCACATCATGCCTGACTGCCTTGAGCTCCATGCATGAGCATTTCTAACCGTTGGATGCATGCTAGACACCTTGTTGTGCCATAGAACAATTCAATCTTTGACTGATAGTTCTGTGTGTTCTCCTACTGGGGCCATGCTCTTGGGAGGAAACACTTTGGCTACTTTTGGCAGTCATCCAAAAAAAAGATTTCGGACATTTTTCCATTTTATGGAAACAAAAAAACATAATAAAATCTTTGCTCGCAATTTGATTTTTTTTTTTTTTCAATTTTTCTGGGACAAAAAGAAAAAAAATAAAAAAAAGTTAAAAATGCAAAAGAATGAGACGACCAAACATTGTTCCATCATTTCGATTTGATTAAAAAAAAAAGAGAGAGAAAACTACACTCCCCTCCCCTGTATGTTTTAGGTATTATACAACCCTCCCCTGCGAAGTTTGGAATTATAAATTCTTCCCTTCTAAGTTGTAGAATATGTCAACCGTACCCTGACCGTGAGTGAGAAACTGTTAAGTGTGTTACAAATTTGTTTTATACCCCAAAATACCCTTGGTCCAATGGAGATTACGATTTTTCCCTCAACCATTATTATCGTCTTCTTCATTGAGAAACCATGGGAGAGTTAGGGTTTATTCCAACACTTGCAATTAAGTCATTTTGAAATCTGCAATCAAAGAGAGGGTTTTGGTGATCAATTCTTGTTTGAAGAGAAAGAGACCGTCAAGGTGATTCCCTTCTGCGGCCACGTCTCCATCCTCAATCTAGACATATGGTTGTTGGCTCATGTCTCGTGCCCCCTCTTCCATTCTCCACAACTGCTCCCACCTGCTCCTCCTCCTCCTTGTGAATTGCAAAAGGACTCGATGATCCTTCTTCTTTTGCTGCTGTTTCTGTGTCCATGACAATGGACGAGGGCATTTGTCATCTGTTGCTTATCCAAATAATCACCAAGAATCAATCCTCTAGTCTCCATACTCTCTGCAAATAAATGGCAATAGCTCTGGGATATCGCATCTGATCTCTGAGAAAATTTCTTGATTTTTATTCTTACTCTTGTTCCTCCACATCGATTCATTTCTAGTTATCCTCCTTGGTGTTTCAGATAAACAATTGGAACATGGTTTTAATAGATGAAGCTTCATAGAAGAATAACAGATGAAGATCATTCTTCCGATGGCATGGTGATGATCTAAGGTTCTTTGGCAACAAGATGAGGTACCAATACCACCGTCCATAGGTGCGAATGCAACAAAAAGGGCCAACGTCTGTGTGTTCTTTGCTCCCTTGAATCGACAAAAACATTTTTCCCACACAAAGAGATAGGGATAGAATTAGAGATAGAGATTCACTCTCACTTTTCAGACCAAATTTCCTTTAGGAATGAAAGTCACATCCATTCCTCTCCCAAAACAGGACGACTTGTCTTACTTCTAAACCTTATTTCAAGACCCTTTCAAGACTGATTGGACCAGAATGATTGGGCCAAGGCTAACCAGCTCGAGAAGTAGCTCTTTGAGACCAATCACAAACAAACCCCAAGCCATGCTCGATTACTACTCTCACGTTCAAGATTCTAACTTAGATTTGCAGGAATCCGATGCCCACTTGCATGCCAAGCGTTTTTGCTTCTCTGTCGTTTCTACCATCATCGTTGCTTCCGCCATGTCTAAGCTCGAAACCAGCTCCGATTGAAGAATAAAGTGGGGGAATCAGTGGTCTTACCTTCACAATATCAACACCTCTCTCTCTCAATCAACTTGGGTGATCGAAGTTAGAGAAGAAACCCTCAATCGGCTCAGGTGATCGTTGGGCTGATTCTCCCTCCAATGGCTCCAAGAAATCCAACTTATTGTGGTTGGAGGGAGTGATATTTAAAAAAGGGGGAAAGGGATAAAAAAAAAGTCATTTAACATATGCTTTTAACCGTGTTAACACCATAGGGTATGTTTATAATTATAAATTTTACAAGGGGTTTGAGTGTAATACCTGAAACATACAGGGAAGGGAATGTAATTTCCTCCGTGATACCATTTGATGATTTTTAGTGAAATCTCGTTCCCGATAAAAACGATAGGGACCTTCTTCACCCTAGTCTTTGCGGACAGAGAGAAGAGAAGAAAGCGCCTCCGTCCTGTCTCTGAACACAGCAGGTATGCCTTCTTCATCCTTTTCTTCTCTTTCTTCTACTCTCTTCCATCTTCTTCATCCTCGGTTCACCACTCCCCTTTTTTTTGAAGCAGAAAACCCTGCTTTTTGCGCGTAGAGAGAAGAGACCATATCCGCCTCCGCTCTGGTTCTGAACACAGGTATGTCTCTTTCTTCTCTTCTTCTACTCTCTTCCATCTACATCCTCGGTTCCCTGATTTTTTTTTTTTTTTGGCAGAAAATCCTGCTCTTTGCGCACAGAGAGGAGCTACTCCTCCGCCCATATGGTTACTTCGTCGGCTTTCTTCACCAAAATTTCAGGTACCTGTTCTCTGTTTCTCCTGATTTCATGCTTTCATGCTTTCGTGCTATCTATGGTTTTAAGGATCCTCCAATTTTTGGTTGGGGTTGTAATGGACTAGCTGTACTGCGGGATTGATGGCAACCGACTTCACCACATTGGGCGGCTCCTGGGCGTCTGCCTGCAATCAAGCAAAAGCAGCCGGAGTTGGGGGAATATTGCCGCAATGTTGGTGGCATTAGGATTTGGTTGTGCTTGTGGGTGTTGGTGGGGAGTCCTTGGAGTGGGAGAAGCCTAGGATAGAGTGAATTGTCTAAATCCATCAATTGCCTCTTTTACTTTGGCAAAATTTCTCCTTTTTTGGATTTTTTTTTCAGGATTAGGATTAGGATTAGGATTAGGAGGAGAAGAAGAAGAAAGGTGAGGATTTAAAAAAATGGGTAGATAGGTAATGATATTTTCTCTACTTTTATTTCCTCTATACCAAAATAGGTGAATGGAGGTTCCTTTAATATCCAAGGCACTGTTTGAGTTGTTAACAATAATTTTTTTCTCTTTTATCAATATGAGCTGTTTAGTTTGAATCTTAATTGCTGACTTGCTGTGTGGATTATTACAATTGATATTCAAGTTTTTTTCTGCTGGTTTTTCTCAATTTTCCAAGTTGTTTATTGCTGTTCTTTGTTCTTTGTGCTTCATTACAATTAGGAAAATGGGTTTTAGGATAATCTGATTTTTGAGTGGGCAGGGTGTAGGTACAATGGATGAAAATTCAGTGTCTACACGGGTTATAGTTGTAGCTGTAGATTAAAATTTTTTTTTTTTGTTTTCAGTAGCTTTTTTGTTGCTTTAGTCTATGAATCGTGTTCACATTCCACTCTAGTGCTTTACTTTACAACTGAAAGATAGGTCCTCGTGCAAGTCTAGTATTTTAGTTCAGGATGTGTTAACTTCAATTGGGTTCCACTTAATACCCGTATGTATCTGTATGTTTATTTATTTTTATTTTTTTTGGGGGGGGGGGTGGTTGGTACCCAAACTTACTATGGGTTAGTTACTGCGGAAAAAAAAGGGTGTAATAAGGTGATCTGATACAGATCTTAATTTTGTGATAACTCGGTAATCAGCTTGGCTGGGTAGGTGATCCACTTGGATTGGCTGGCCAGCAAGTGAGTTGATTTTCCGAGTTCACCCAGTTACAAGCTCCAAAACCCTCTCTCCTCGAGCCAAGATAAGAAATTGAGATTCTATCTGATACTCATATACGGGAAATATTTCAGAGGTGAATCAGTAAGTGAGGAGCATAAGTAAAGGCAGAGCAGTGTGACTTTTGGGAGGCGACTGTGATGGGGATGGCCAGGACGGTAGGGAAGAAATCTCTGAGATGGCTCTCAGAGTTGCAGGGGAGAGGGAGAAATCACACTAAGAAAGGGGGGAAAGAAGAATCATGTACACACGCCCGCAGGCTTCTCAAATACTCAAACTCAATTCATCTTTTCAATCTGTCTAATAACTTGGATTACATGCCCTTATATAATAAACGAAAATTAAAACTTGCCTAGTAAAATCTAAAACTAAAATTAGCAACTTCAAATTTTCTTCCTAAATTCTAACTAATGAAATTAGAAACAAATAAAATTTAAATTGATAACTCCCTAATTGACTATTAACTACCCAAATTAAAAGATTGCAAATAATCCCCAAATAAAATAAAATCCTAAAGATCCTAATGAATCCAAAAATCCAATCGGACCCGGCTCATCTCGATTGAGATTGCCTGAAGGGTCAACCCGGTTCAATAGCATCGATTCTGCATCAACTCCCCCGATGTCAAGGAAAACTCGTCCACGAGTTTTATAGAATAATAACAATAAAAACTCACGAACGGGGGTGAATTGCTCGTCGTCTGTATCGCGAACAAAATCCATGATATGAAGCTTTGGAGGTGCATTCAAGTCCGGAAAATCATGGGGAATAACAAATTCATGATGGTGAACAAGTGGCACTACATTGATGCCCTTCATTGCTTGATCCACAATTTTTTCACTTTCTGTTGTCATCACCTGTTCCACCATAGGACAGTCTTCCACTTGTGTTGATGCCTCTGATTCATCTTGTGGTTGTACTGGGGGTATCACTTTCTTTGATGCAACCAATCCATGAAGATTAAATTTTTTATGCATGTGGTAAGGTTGGAGGATGCACACATTGTTCTCACGATCAAGAATACCGTCCCGTTGTTCCAACCAGTTTCGACCCAATTTAATGATGTGTTGAGGAGAGTCAAACACTTCACAAAAAGCACCATCATAATAAGGAGGAACAGAAAATTCAACAAATGCTATTTTCTCCGACTCAAAAATTATCTGACCGGTCTCTAACAATATATCCACCACAGAGCTGGCGACAAAATTGTCACTTAGTCGCTCATCAATTAACAATTTAGTAGGCTTTCCATTGGGTAACCGCACTCGAAATTTGAACACAAAAGAATCCATGACCAATCTTGTATCGGACTCAAATCCAAGTTCCGAAAAGTCAGAATTGAATCACTTATGGGGCCCACAATTGATAACTAAATCAGTCTTCAAAAGAGTAGGGGAATTCTTGTAATTTCAGGAGCAATTTTAGCACTTCAAAGAGAAGGGAGAACAAATATTTCAATATGGACAAACCAGGGGCAATAATGTAATTTCTGGCACAATTTAGACCCCTATTTGAGTGGAATAGATGAATAGGGCAGATCTGGAATTAGTTCTAAAGAAAAGGCTCAGTTCTGGAAATAACAAGGTGATGAGGTTAAACTGAAATAAAGTATAAATGCAAGGGTTATATTATAAAATAAGAGACAGGGGCTTAGGGGTAAATGAGAATTAAACAAGGGCTTAAGTGGGGTTTAGATACTTGGTTACGATCAACCTCACGACTCCACCATGGCGGAAAAACTTGCTGGTTTTAGTTGATGGAACTGCTCTAGCAGAACTTCGATCCATCCAGAACTTCGGAAGAGAGATCGAGGGTCGAAGCACTCTGGTTTCCAATTGCTTTCAGAGCAGAAGAAGATGCAACAAGCTCCGAGGGAAATCCTGTGACCCGTAACTGGCGGAAAAAACTCATATCTGATTTCTGGTTTCAGATCTGTTATCCTCTGAGTTGCAGGAGCTTGGGATGGAGCTTAGGGTTTAGATCGCCCCAAGTAGGAGAGTTTATACCCCAAGTTTCAGACTGGAAGCTGCAGAATCGAGGGAGCTCGAACCCCCTTTCACTGGTTGCAAGTACCACCTGGAGCAGAACCAGGGAGAGAGAGCAGGGGACAAAGAAAAAAGAAAGGAAAGGGGAAAGAAGAGAAGAAGTTCAGGGAAGTAAGAGATATGTACTAACGGCCATGGTTTCCAAACCAAAAAAAAAACTAGTCAATCAATTTTCTTCTTCCTTCTCTTCTTGTCGTCTTCTCTCTGCTGCTGCGATTCTTTTTTTTTTTTCTACTGAATGTTGTTCTCAGTCTTGTCTCGCCAGAAATCAGAGCTGAGGATGGGAAGAAGATAGGTAAGGAAAGGAGAATGAAGGAAAGGATCTTTTGGCTCTGATACCACTTGATGGGGATGGCCGGGACGGTAGGGAAGAAATCCCTGAGATGGCTCTCAGAGTTGCAGGGGAGAGGGAGAAATCACACTAAGAAATGGGGGAAAGAAGAATCATGTACACACGCCCGCAGGCTTCTCAAATACTCAAACTCAATTCATCTTTTCAATCTGTCTAATAACTTGGATTACATGTCCTTATATAATAACTGAAAATTAAAACTTGCCTAGTAAAATCTAAAACTAAAATTAGCAACTTCAAATTTGCTTCCTAAATTCTAACTAATGAAATTAGAAACAAATAAAATTTAAATTGATAACTCCCTAATTGACTATTAACTACCCAAATTAAAAGATTGCAAATAGTCCCCAAATAAAATAAAATCCTAAAGATCCTAATGAATCCAAAAATCCAATCGGACCCGGTTCATCTCGATTGAGATTGCCTGAAGGGTCAACCCGGTTCAATAGCATCGATTCTGCATCAGACTGCTAATTAATATTATCTCTGCCTATGGGTATAAGTGCACCTTCCCCTCTTATCTTCTGTTTATGTTTCTATTGTCCTCATACGTGAATGATGAAATCAATTTACATACTTTGTGCCCGACGGATTTCTCTGCATATTCCTATTGCTTTGTGTTTTCAGATAAAAAATCTGTTAGAGAAGCGAAAGCCCGCAAAAGAGAGCAGGTGAAATTGAAGAAGAGGAAATTGGATGATAATGAAAATCTCGTCGAATCACCTTCCCATGATCAGATATGTGCTGAAGGTGAACCAGAAGTAAAGTGCAAGAAAAGTAATTTTTTTTTTCCCATTTACATTTTTATGTAAGAAATTAAAGCTGAATATGTCTGTGATTTTTTAACTTAAACAGCTCCATACCTGTACTTGCCTTGTTTATTCCTATTGTTTTATAATGGAGGCATCTGGATTATTTCTCTGTACGAACTAATGCATAAAAAAATAAACTCAGCTCATCCCAACTATTTGGCATCAGAGCTACCCAACTCATTTCCAGCTTTCTGTTCGTCTCTTCATTCTCATTTGTACAATCTTTGGTCTTTGTTCCACATATCCATACCATCGATGGCCGTTTCTCACCATTTCAACATTTGGTACCACTCCCAAGTTGCCCTATTGGTGAATCGTTTTCTATTCTTCCATTAATAGAATAAAGTGGTGAAACACGATGTGTGTAGCTGCCCCTTTTCGTTGGATAAGGCTTATTGAGTTGATTATCCCTACTAGATTAATTACTCATCCATCTCAACATTCTCATGAATTTCAAAAGGTTAAAATCTAACAACTGATATACTTTGTTTCTTGGGTTCGAGTCAGGAAACAGCCTCTCCGCAAAGCGGGGTTAAGGCTGCGTACGTTATGACCCTCCTCAGACCCCACAGTGGCGGGCCTCATGCATTGGGTGTGCCTTTATATATATATATATATATATTATTTTATTTTATTTTTTTTCGGCTGTTGATGGTTGTGAGGTTGATCAAAGTGGTGGACCATGCAACCAATTGAAAGAAGGCCGCAGATTATTTTGAAACGAATTGTTATATGACTGGTCCGAAAGTTGATATGTTTAAAGTTGTTTCCTTCTTGTTGATTTCAAATAATAAAGAAATAATTTAGTTGGGGTTTCAAAACAGATTTTAATGCTTAAGTCCTCTCTAGAGTTTTTTCTGAAATTTTCATGAGAATAAAGGTAGTTCTTATCAGGTGTATTTTTCTGTATCCAGGGGATGAGCCAAATAAAGTGGAAAGAGAGAAAGGAAAGGACAAATTAACGAAGAAGAAGAAGAGAAAAAAGGAGAAGAGAAGTAAATCTCATGCTGCGAAAAGTTACGAAGATGAGAACAACTCTGCAAATCCAAAATGTGTGTTATTATGGCTCATACAGTTGGATGTTCTTTTCCATCTTCATGCACCCCAATTTTTTTTTTTAAATTCAGTCGTATGTCATTTTGGTTTGAAAGATAAACTGAATGCATAACCTTAGTAAAAACTTGGTTATAAATATTTAGATTATATATATATATATATATATATGTTGTTATATATACACCCTTGCACCAGTTCTTTACCCTTCTCTGAATTCTGGTTCTTTAGATACTTTATTTCTCATATTCTGAACCTATAACTCTGTTTTTAGGTTTGCTAATGTCAGTAGGAATCTTTTATAGCACAGCATCTAACCGTTTGATTGCTTTGAGATTTCTTTATTACTAATATTTGATCAGAATTTTTCATATCTGAGCCTTTGATCATCTGTTTTTTGTTTTCTTTGAATCTGGTTCCTGTTTTCCTGCAATTCTGGAAATTTCTGTTGGTTTCTAAAGCCTAATGTCCTAGGTGATTTAGAACCACATTTCTGTCGTCTGGGTACCTGGATTGCTTTAAGAACAGTTAAGAATTTAGAACGAATGCCCCCCCTCTTGTGTTGTTTCCTTTGTTTCTTTAATTATGATCTTTCTTTTCTTAACCAGGAGATTAGTAGGAACAAGGAAAAGATTTATGTGAAAGTTTCTATTTCCCTTTGTTGTTCAGTGTTGTGGAAGCTAATTATGTTTCCACTTTTTTTTTTCCAGGTACTGGGGAGGGGGACTCTAGTTGTACACCAGATTCGTGTCAAACTGAGACTCAAAACAAGATAACGAACAACACCAAAGCACCTAAGGAAGCTAATATGGGAATTGATATCAAAACTTGTAAGCCTGATGACTTATTTTTTTAATCACCTAGAGGCTTGCAACTGAAGATCTTGTTTGGTGTTGTTCTTAGCTGATAGATCCAAGAAATCATCGAAAGATAAAAAGATAGACCAACTTTCATCTAAGAAGAGTAGAAAGTTAAAGGGAAAGACAGATACGGTTGACCCAGATGAAGTTTATTACATCTCTTCAGAGGATGAGGACTGCTCAAAAGGAATGAAAAGTATGAGCTTAACTCTTTGTAACTCCATATATATTTTGCTAGAATGCTTACCTGGATATAGTTTTTGGATCCTTTGAAATTCATTTATCCCATTTATGTTAATTAATTTCCCAGAAAGCTTGTAATCAATCACGATATATCACTTTGGACTATTTTATGTTTGGGTACTTAATTTATGCTTCTCAGCTTGGCTTCCCTTCACCTTAAAAATGTAATTAAAATAGTAAGTTGGAGTGGTTACTGAACCTCACCCCAGCAAATGACTCATTCTCTTCTCCCTCTGTTTAAATAAAATTAAGTAAAAAAGTAATAATCTGTCGTGATCATGTATGTGATTATACTTATTTGAGCATTAATAAACTCTCTTCTATAAGTGAAAACCCTATTAATTATGAATTCCAAAAGAGAAACCCCAAGTAGTCGAAGAAGAAGAATATAGTCAATATATCTAATCTGGAGAGTCGCATAATAGCCTCTTTCAAGTAAAAGGTCACTGATCTAGTGTTTAATTACACAGTATTTGCGAAATAGAAAAGAAACATGAAAGAAGATTTAACTTATAAACTTGATTTTCCCGTTCCATTGCTTGCCATGCTTATCTGAGAAAGCTTCTGTGACTGCAGAGTGGATAATGGAATACCATCAAAGTAGACCAGGATTGAAGATACTGCAACAAAGAATTGATGAGTTCACAACTGCCCACGAGGCACAAGAGGAACAGGTAAATTTCTTCTTTCATTCATGTGGAATTTCTGTACAACTTGCGACTTAAAGTGACAGTGACCAGGGCAAGATTATGTCCATATGAAAATTTATTATCCATGGGCTCATGTGCACATGTTTTCCAGTGCCTTTTGTTTATTTTCCTATACATGTAATTTTTTCCTTTCTATGTACGTAAGGATGTTTGTGTGTGGCCTTCTAGTCAAAATGTGTATGAATCTGTTATGTGTTCCTTGGAACATGGTTATTAATTCTGCATTCATATTTTTGTCATATTTCATAGTTTCATAAATGTATCTGTATAAACAACCTAACTATTTATATACTCTTTACTCCTCGTATTTTGCATGCAGTTCATAAATTTCTAAACCTACTTATAACAGTGTCCTCTCTTTTGTTTTCATCCAATTTATTGTGACACACACAGGCAAGAAAAGAGAGAGAAGCTCAAGCTGCAGAAGGAGGGTGGACAGTTGTGGTACATCATAAAGGTAGGAAAAAAACAACGGATTCTGAAAGTGGGATTACCGTGGGAGCTGTTGCCCAGGCTGCTGTGGTAGATAAAATGAGCAAAAAGAAAAGCAAAGAAGTTGGGATAGACTTCTACAGATTTCAGAGAAGAGAAGCCCAGAGAAATGGTAAAGTGTAAACTATCGTCAATTGATTTATTTACAACTTTTTCAAAGTGACCTGGTATCTCTTGTGCTAAAGTAGATACTGACAAATAAATCGAATACTAGATAAAGTTGGAAATCATCTTGGTTATGACTTAGTTGAAGAATTTTGCCCTCAATTCCTGATTGACCTACTTGTCTTCATGGGTTTCATTCTAACTATCTCATGTTTCCTCATCTTTTTATCTATTTTTATTAACTTGCATCAAACCCTTTTGGGTATGAACCTGGAAGTTCACTATTTTTATTATGTGGAATGGAATGGTAGAACATGATTCCTGTAGTTGACTTCATTCGAAGTTGGGATAAGATTATGGTGAGTTGAGTTGTAAATCTTCACTAAGTTCATTGATTGCCTTGAATCCAACAACTTTTAGAAGACAAGCTTGGCACAAGCTTGTTGCCTCTTGGGAAAGAACCAAGGTTTTAAAATTCGATCTCGCCAGCCATCTCGCTATCCCAATAAAACGAGATCTGGCGAACCTTGTATTTTTCTGGCGGTCGACTCACTAGTAGATCTCGGTGGGCATATGGCCTTTGTAGGCCCTGAAGCTGTGTATTTACCCTATTTTAGCCATTCTAAACACAATGGAAACATCAGATTTGCAAAAAAAAAAAAAAATCTAAAATGGTACTTTGACAATGTAACATATTTAAGTAAGCGGCGAGTCTTTGAACACTTCATCTAATATGATATATTCATTAATCCACCTTCCACAATCACCATTTTGACACAACTTAATCATTAGAATATATAAAAGCCATAATTTCTAATTCTTATTGCTGATTGATGAATCACATACATTCAAGTAACAACTAACAAGTAACAATGTAATATAACAAGTAACAACTAACAAGTAACAACATAGCAAGTAAACATAAAGCCATAAAGTACATAACATAGATATACTTACATAGTAAACAATTGGACATTGCATCTCCATCCTAGAAACTAAGACTCCTAGTACTGAAATGAGTGACGGGCCATATCGAGTCGAAAAAATGGGAGCTAGAGGATAAAAGAGGCGAAACCAGTGAGAAATCTCGTTAGGTCGAGTCGAAACATGGCTTTAATAGTATAGTTTGGCTCAAAAATGGATCAAGATGAACTGAAATGGTTCGAGACGAGTTATTGGACCGAGATCTCGGTGAGATCTTGAAATCTCGCTCGAGATGTTGCAGTTTTTCTGCCTCGCCTGTGTGAACAACTCACCTTTTCAGAAAAACTGAGATCTCGCCGAGATCTTGAACCATGGAAAGAACTTTGACGTAATTGGAGATCTTAATAGATTTGTTTGGGATCCAAGATCCTCTATTCTTGTCAAGGTGCTTAAATAGATTCTTGAATGAGCATACAATCTCTGATACTCTCCGTCATGTTTTAGTCATACTTCTGCGTTTTGTGGCTGTCAGCTCAATTGCTTATTGACAGTTTTTGTCAATTGTGATCTAAAAGCACCAAACCGTAGAGCAGAAGGTTTGATGCATGTAGAGTTAGTTTCTGGGATTTTGTATGGAAATTAAAATGGGATATTTTAGTAGGTCTAGCAGATGGCTAGAAACAGTTGCAATGACGAATTTCTCTAGTTAATACTGTACTCCTGGTCTTGATAGTCTCCTACAGGTGTTTGGGATGTGTGGTTTCAGCTCATGGCAATGGACTTGGAAGCATTCATGGCAGAAAAAAGTGATGGAACCAGACCAAATCCTATTCTTTCCGATGTCTTGTCACCGTGATGATGAAATTATTGTGAGACTAGTGAGTCCATTTGAAAGTGGGCTGCCACTTGCAATATTGGGTTTACCTATTTACAACTTAACATACGACGAACACTGGTTCCTTAGTTAGATCTATATGTAAAAGTTTGTTTCTGAACAACCAAAGACAGCTTCGGTTAAATTTTTTGGACATGCAACCAATATTACATTGTGTGTGTTTTAAATTTTTGTTATTAGCTATTTTCAATGATCATGCACTCATGTAATAATGTGTAGTTTTATAATTTCATTAATTGAGCTGTACTGACACATTTAAATTTATGCATATTGCATTTAATGTTACATAGTGTGTCAGATTAAGCTGCCTATTTCCTTACTGCATTTTACTCTCTTGGTAATCTAACAGTTTCAGTTAATTCCCTCATGAAATATTTAGTCCTGTAAACCCTGGTATCTGCTTCTCATATTTAAATATCTGCAGTGAAATGTAATGACGTGTCTTTTTTTCTGACTTATATGTATGCTAAATACAGAACTCCTTCCTTGTGCAGAGATTATGATGTTGCAGAGCAAATTTGAGCAGGACAGAAAGCGGATACAACAGTTGAGAGCTGCAAGGAAGTTCCGGCCCTACTGAATGATGCAAACCCATCATTGAGGATGTTGCATCAGAAGTACACCATTTGGACGTTCAATGTTACATTGTAAAAGCTGAAGAGAACTTTTCCCATCAAAAGGGTGAGAACGTTTTTGAAAAGGAATGCAAGGAAATGACTCTGAATAGAATTTTTTATTTTTTGCGTATTTAAGGTGAGTATGCTTGCTAAACACACCCCCACACCCCCCCCTCCCCCCACCCAAAAAAAAAAAAAAAAAAAAAAAAAAAAAAGAGGTTGATTCATACTTCACAAATTTCTTCATATTGATTTGATCTTCTATATGTATGTTGCCGCTACTCCTCCCTTGACATTTATTTCAATGTGAACTTCATTCAAATGAAAAGGTGAACTTTTTCATGCTTGTTTTGTGTTTTGAACTAGCTAATATGTTCTGTTATCCTACCCATGTTTTACCTACAAAAGGAGAAGGGGGAGGGGGCAGGGGAGTTCATTCACTTATTATCTAACATGAATCTGCATGTGATCGACAAAAGGGATCCTCTGGGACCAGGTTATTTATTTATTTTTTTCTTTTCTTTTGGAGGGTGTGGGGATTGGGTTTGGGATTTATAAGGAATAGAAAAAATGAAAAACAGATTTGTGTCTAATAGCCATAGACATAAACAAGAAAGCATAGCAAAGTACATGTGCAGACTAGATCCAGATAAAAGTCTCAAATATTTGTCCAAAGCAACTATAGCTGAAACTCCACAAAAATAAAACCTTTGACATTAGCACCAACAACCAATAATCCCCTATGATCATTGAGAATCTAGTATTGTCTTCAAACATTTTGGAATCGCATTCCATCTAAAAGTCCATGCTATATCATGAAGCAGCAACCTGAGTAATGCTTACTTGTGGTGTTAAGATTTAAATGCCTTGCTGACTTTCAGTATTTTAATTTATTAAAAAAATTTGGATTATTATTATTGTTGTTATTGTTATCGTTATTTTTTGGTATGGTCATTATTTAAAACCCTGTGAATTGTAATACTGGCATTTTGCTCATATATCAATCAGAATTTTCAATCTCCTTGAAGAAAATTTGCATCTTTTTTTCTATATTTGAACTAAATATACCTGTTAGTATTGCCATCATCAGGAAGGGAAGCCATGCTCAAGGGTATATAAGGGGACAGAATGTCTTAAGGGTAACCAATGTGGGACTATTCTCCCAGCAATACCCATTTAGAAGCATCATCCTTGTGTTTTTCATTGTCATTCCATACTTCATGTAGTGGACCAAGAGGTGTTTTACAATTTGTCTTCTGTGGATGAAGCCTGATTGGGTGGTCTTTTCTTCTCATCCAATTCCATCTTTCACATATACCAGTGAAAAGAATTCATAAATCATATTGTAACTGCTCTCCTCTGTTTCTTAGCAGAGAGATCTCTTATCACTTTCACAGTTAAGATTCCATTCTAATCTTCTTGTTGAAGTACTAGATATCCTTGAGATTTTGACTGAACCTTAAATTGCTCATGGGCTCCTCATGAACCAAATTATTCTGGGATATCTATGGCTGTAAATCAGATCCTGCATAACATTACTCCTTTAAACCTCTGACAATAGTCTGTCAGCCATTTTCAGAGCAATCATCGCCAGTGGATTGGCAAGCCACTTGAGATTTCCCCATCTTGCAAGTTGCAACACAGGTTCTTGGAAACGAACATTCTCTGCAATCATAGTTGACTTTTGTTCGTCCACTGCTTGAATATTTTTATTTTGGATACAGTTCATTGCGTGAATATTGAAATTATATGCTGGTTACTCCATTGAGGAATACCACATCAGTAGAAGAGGGAAGATTAACAAAATGTTGAAGTACTTATAAAGCATTTGAAACTTGGTGGAAATGTTAGGAGGGAAGAACCCCTGTTTTTAAAATTGAATTTGTATTGCCATAAAACACATTGTGTAGGATACCAATGGTGGAAGAGGGCTCTATTACAGAATTTTTGAACCTCTTCTGACTACCAGGAAAAAAAAAAAAAAAAAAAACTCTATGAAGAGAGGACTTGAGAAAAGAAATAGTTTTACCCCAATAACGCTACAATGGGATTTGATTACCTCAAGAAAATTTGGTGGATAACCTGTCACAGAAAATGGCCGTGCGCCAAACACCAAAAATCCTATTTCCTGAATATATCCAGCATAATGTGGTCCATTTGTTGCATGAGAAAGCATAGATTATTTCACTACGTGGAAGAGGAAAGAGTTCCCAACCTTCTAAAGCCTGAGTGTTTAAGAATTTGATTGTCCATTCTCAAGAGTCCATCCTTCCTTGAGATGCAAAGCCCTTTTATAAGATTATGTGAAAAATCTCTCCCTCTTTAAATAATTCACTTATCTTGATAAATTTTCACACAGCCTGTTTGAATGACATTAAAAATGAATCGTTCTCCTGGAAGTTGGCATTGTTCATGTTAGGCATCAATCTTGGTAGTTCTTGATGCTCCTTCTGCAAACTTCTTGTTCCAGGCTAAAGAATCATCTTGACCCACAGTCATTTAACAAACTCTTTACAGTAATTTGAAGGTGGATCTGTTGCATGAAAGGTGTTTTAATCTCCAGTCAGTATTTTCCTATTCCATTCTTTCTTCTTCCCTATTTTTCAGAGGAAAACTTGCTTGACTGCCCACAATAGTATTTCTGGTCCAGATCTTGGGTGTTGAAGTGGACTTACAAAACCAAAACATTAATCACATCACAAGCCGAACCAGAAGAGTAAGAATCAAGCCACCTAAGTTTATAGAGTGGAATGAAATGCATTAGGTGTTTTGTTTTTGAATTCTTTCAGTTTTTAGGCTAGAAAGAAAGAATTAGTTATTCTGTTGGTTGCAAAATATAAACAAACTAGCCCTTTTTCAACCAAATTCTGTAGGTTCTTCTGCATTAAATGTACCCAACTTTTGAATGTGAAATACAGCTGACACTGCCTTTCCTTCACACTTGAAAATGAATAATTAGCAAACTTGTAGTTTATCTTTGATGTATTCATGGGAATGAGGTCTTTCTTGCTACCAAAATGCTTGTTATAGAGATCCAAATGCAGTTTTATTTATTTATTTATTTATTATTTTATTATTATTATTATTATTATTATTTTGGAAAGGTTATTTCCCTTCCTGGTTTTGTTACTTCGTGATGAGATAAGGGTTAACTTAAACTTAAAATTAAAATTAAAAAAAAAAATAAAAAGAACGAAATTTAATGCAGTATCTTGGGGTGGGAAAACAGGAGTGGCTTAGATGGCCGTTTTGAGATTGTATTGTTCAGTTGGCAAGGACAACATTGCATAATTGAAAGAAAGAAAAGAGATTGTTACCTAGTCGCGTGGCTCCTACACCAGTGTAGGGGCCAATGATAGTGCCTGCTGGAGTATTAATATGCTTTGGGGCCTAGCATCTTGTTGATCGTTGGATAATATGGGAAGCATCTCATCTATTCAATCCAACCGCAGATAAATCTCTCCCTCCACCACCACTGCACTGTTTTGTTGCATCGTACCCTTTCTCCCTCACCGCTGCAACTTTCTCTCTTTCGCCTGCCCACCCACTGCCTCTGTCCCTGCCTGCCCCACCCCTCCGAGCCAACCACCCAACACCTCCTGTGCCCCCTGCTCCTTTCAGCACCACCAGCTCTGGTTATTCCTGTGTCAGAACTGGTCCTCCTTTAGCCTCAACCGGAACCACTAGTTTCTTCTCTACTGCATCATCCATGTGTCATTGACTCCACAACTAGCATAGAAATCCTTGAGGGGCAATTGAAAACTGACCAGTTATCTAAGCGTCCCCGCCGGTCTGGAATCTGGATATGCCCCCACCAGCCACCGCACATTACAGTAAATGACTATCAGGAATAAGTAAAACTAACAGACAAAAGAAACACTTAAAAATGTAAATTTTCCTCCCGCATTTGCTACCAGAGTCTAGGGGTGAGCTAGTAGTCCCTGGGTGCGTTGATCATTATCTGATCCCATTCCGTCTTGTACATCTCGTCGGGGAGGGGGAATCGGAGATGGAGAGGAAGGGGAGAGGAAGAACAGGAGGGGACGACGACAATGGATGATAGGTGCTGCATCATCAACCGAAAATAAACGGTTGAAATGTATTTCATTTTATTTTAACTGTCAATATGGTGCTGGCATATAAGATTACCATATATCGTAGTGTGTATACTTTATGGCCAATAATTGAATTATTTTTAAGACCACTATTTGAGAATTTAGACAACACGAGCAAGAAGAAAGTTTGTCTTCCTTAACGTTGTGATAATGTGATCTTACAATTACTTCCCTCATTGACAAAGGTCCAAATGCTCTTAGCACTATTTCAAGTGTCCCACTTGACTGCAAAAAATGGTAGACGTCCTCTCTTTATGGGGGGGGGAGGGGGTGAAGAGTAGCTGATCCTATGAGTGAAGGTCATTTTTTTCGAGGACTGAGTGTTCTCTGTACGGGAGCAGAGGTTTCTCTCTTGGAAAAGAAGTCATTTCATTACCAAAGGAGAGAGACAACTAAAGATCAAGTTTCATTTTCCAGTTTGGGGCAGCAAATGTGAAATCTTCTCCAACCCCACCCCGTTCCCCATACAACCAAAATTGAGGTAAAAGAAACACGGCAAATGTAGAATATTCCCTACACCACTTTCCTCTTGGACACAATTTCAGCAAATTTCAGGCAAATGTGCAACCGCCTGACTCCGCTCTTTGGCCTTAGCTACCATTGAAGCTTTTGGCTTGCTTAGTTCAGTTAGCTCCTTCCCTTTGATGCCTTTGTTCAGCTTTTAGAAACAAAGAGCAATCGAAGAGGAAGATGTGGATTAAAGACTGCTTTTGGAGGCCCCAGCTCCCCTGGCTTTGATTGATGCCCAATGCCATTAAGGAGCTTTCTTCGGCCTGCCTCGTTTCCACATCTACTTTGCAAATCTACTTATCTGAGCCTGCTGTGAAGTAATTGGCACACAGGCCTTGGATTGGAACATCATTAAAGAAGAAAATAACCTCTAATTTATTCTCCTCATCGCTGCAACCTCTAGGTAACAGCCAGGGAAATAGAATCTCAGGGATAAGGGTGGAAAGTTTCACCCTTGGAGCACATGCCAAACCTCACATTGATACATGAAAGTAATACGCAGTTACAAGGCTGGCAGGAAAGAATCAAAATGTAAAATAAAAAACTCTCATCTTCCGATAGAAGAGAAGCAATGTAAAGTAAACCACCGCAAGTTTATTAAACATAGAGACATCGGCTATTAAACATTACCTTTCACAACAGCAATTTTTGATTAATCCGAAATGAGTGTACCATCAAGATCACCATATATGAGGACAAGACTATCACAAATATTCATTCTTAACTTCTTTAATTTAGTTCCACAGTCACATAAAGATCATACATGACTACTCTGTCCTTGTGCCAAATTTCAATCTCCACGTTCTATTGCTATATGAAATAATACAGTGACTGGAAACAAACAAATCAAATAACTATTAGAATTAAGACAAAAGGCCTGGAAGATATAAAATAACTGGAAATTTTACTTAAATCCTTCTCATTAATCACACGTTTCAAGTCCCAAAACACAAACATTAGAATTGTACTACACCAACCATTTTAGATAAATGTCATTTCTAACTACTCCCCAAATATAAGACCTTATTTATTGTAACTACATAGTTGAAATAACAAACAAACAAAACAAGAAATGGCAACTAGCATTTAACGACCACAGCATCATCCTGGTCATCTTCATCCTCCTTCCAGCCACCAAACAGTAACTAGCATTTAACGATCACAGCATCATCCTGGTCATCTTCATCCTCCTTCCAGCAGCACTTCAAAATTGACCTGGGAGACCCCAAATCATCATTCCCAACAAAACTCTGGTAAACAACAGAGCCACCCAATCCAAGAAGTTGACAGCTACTCTCTCCACCCTCATATCCCGGAATATCCAGTGGGCAGTCCCACGAGCCATCAGTGGCATGAATAGCTACAGAGAACTCCTTTGGTTGGAAACATGACAAAACCCGGCCTATCAATTGTTTCAGATTCAGAGTTTTCAAATTGTAGCCTGCTGCTTCAAAGCTTGAATAACTGAAACCATCTTCCGGGGTAACATGAATTGTAGAGATTGCAGCACCTTCGATGGAATTCATAGAGTAACCACATGGATCAAATTCAAAATCAGAGATCTTGGAATGTGGAAGAATGTTCCTTATACCAGAAACATTAGTCATCTCAACTGCAGAGCTTGCTTGAGTCTTGTAGAAAACAGAAGCCTTCTTGTTGTCCAAGCCGGTCATACACATCTCAAGAGTATAAACTGGGTTCTGGATGTTGTCCATTTCTGCACAAGCAGAGTATGTGTGCCACTTTTGTGACTCAACCAGACTGCTCATCACATAAGCTCTACCGCCTGATCCAAGCTTCCCAAAATAACCGTCAAGTATCGCAACCTCCTCTGAAAAGTTACGATGTGGAAATGACTGAGCTCCTGGAAATATGAAACTTCCACGAGTGTACCTAACAGCTCTTACAGAGAGGGAAAGAGAGGCAGCTAACTCAAGGATTGGCGGAATCGAGAGAAGAAGTTTTGTGGTACCACAAGTTTTGATGATAATCTTGTAAGAGTAAACGAAAAGGCTGGACTCAGAAAGGATGTATGAGTCAACTTCTGCATTTGAAAGTGACCCAACTATTGTGCATTCAGCTGGCGTAAGGATCTCATCCAGCTGAGTTTTGGTCAAAGAACGGAGGCCCTTTCCTCCAGGATCAGAAAAGATTCCAGGCTCAAAGAAAGATATTTCAAGCCTCTTCTCATAGCCTTCAAATCCAATTGCAGAGACAGGGAAGGCCATCTTTGCTCAGGGGAAGTAAATAACGTTGCTAAAAAAGCGAGAAACCAAACAAGATAACAGGAATTGTAAAATGGGGAGCAGGAACAAAAGAAACTAATGGCTAGGTGGTTATGGCTAAACTTGTTGACAATCAAGATGGCTTCCGCGCGCACTGCACACATGGAAACAACATCCCAGAGTTGGTATTTGCAGAACATTTAAAGAATAGAAAACAACATCACAGAATTGATATTTGAAAAACATTTAAAGAATAACATATGAAGCTGGGTCAGTCATTGGTAAACCTGAATAAACATTGTAGACTATGACCTCTTGGTAACAAAACACACTATTAAGCCATCTAGTGAAATAAAAGCATAGATACAAACTTACGTTGGAGTAGGCAGCAGATCTGAACTTCTTGATTCCACCGTGAGGTCGAATGTCTTCGATGCTGTAGCCTAGAGGAGCTTCATAAAATAAGGAATTACTGCTAGACTTCTTCTTCCCACCTTTGGTCTCCATTATTTCATTCAGTCTTCTGAACAAGAGATGAAAAAAGAAATTAGAACAAAAGGATATACGAACCACTCAAGTCCATGACAATAAAACAGAAGTGAAGGAGCTACAGAAATCAGAACGATGAAATGCCAAATAAAGTAAAGACTAAAGCCCCCAACCCCCACCGAAACAAAAAAAAAAAATCTTCATAATGATACTCATTACCAATGATTGAATAGCAAGAAAGCTATCACCGTATTACCATTATACTCATAGGCCATTGCTTGCAATAACAATTATAACAAGAATAACAATTAAAATTCTCTATCCCCAAGGATCTGTCTGGTTGCAATGGAGATAAAAGGGAAGAGAAGTGGAATCAAATAAATACTAAAATGAAAACTTTTGTAATTATATTACCTAACATGATTTAGTAACTAACTCCAAATGTCTTTGATTTAAAAAGAAAAATAAAGATTATATCTGAACAGTATAATTACAAAATACGATAAGATTTTTTTTATTGTTATACAATCATAAACTTTGCATTCTTTTTTTTTTTTGTGGTCAATTTCAATTCCCTTCATTTCCTTTTAATTGCAACCAGATGGAACCTTACATCAGCAATAAAAACACAATCCCCCACCCCCCCCCAAACAAAAAAAAAGGGTAGGAAAATAGATGGTAAACAAAGATGACATGACCACTTCATATATTATTATTGATTTTCACATGATAATAGCAAATTGTTATCTATTACAGATTAGAGAAATTACTAGGATGGATGAAATAAAAACATGGGGCAATAATTCCGTCATCATCACATCTGTGCAAAAATATGAAATACCACCACGATGACAAATGCCCATTTATTTAATATCAAGCTTCAAAACATTCACAAGGAAAAGCAGACAATATGAAAATTCATCTAGCTAAACATCCAATAACAAAACTTAAAAGATAAGAGGCTAGATAACGAAAAAAAAAGGCCAGATAATATGAAAATCCATCTAACACAAACATCCAGTACCAAAACTTAAAGATTGAGTCTAGGTAGCCAAAATAAAAATAAAGAACCCCAAGAAAATTAGAGCACTTACAAGTCATATCAGAGCAACGTACCCAAATAAAAAAGAATTAACAATCAACCCAAAAAATAAAAATAATTCAATTCATGACCCAAATCCCAAAAGTGATACCCCAAACATGCAACGCAAACAACAAGAATAAATGAAACCTAATTATTTTATCATTATAATCAGATGAACACTATTACACGATGAGAATCAAAACCTACAAAAACAGATCCACGATAAGAATCAAAACTTACAAAACAGATTGTAATGGAAACGCCAATCAATACGAACTCCTCTTATTCCCCAACCTCAGAGCCTGCAATTCTATATCAAAACCACAAATAAGATACCATGGGATTAAACTCGACACAGAACCAAAAGATCCCAAACAAAAATATACTTACAGAGAAGAAATCAATTCCACAAACCCTAGAAACGAAAACTTATTCTGTACTCTCGAGATATCTCTTTCTTCAGAAGAAACGAAGGCTTTTCTCTCTTTCTCGTGAATGGGAAGCGATCATATATAGAGGAAGTTCGGGGAGCCTACTCAAAAACTACCACTAGAGTTTAACATTATTACAGTTGTACCACGGTACTTTCGAGGAACCTAGGGGTTGAGAATTGAGATATTCGCGCGTATAAAGACTAAAATACTACCGTAGCTGTTGTGGCAGAAACGGGAGTACCGGGGAGGTGGGCATAGGGTTATTTTGGCCATTTAAATAAACCTATATAGTTAGTGGCTGAGAGGCTTTTTCGGGGAAACGAATTCCTATCACGGAAATTTGTTGTACATGTGTTGATATGGATAAATGTGCGGTGGAGAGTGGAGAGAGATCGAGAAGTGGTCCCCACGTATGTAAGAGGTGTGAGCTGGATTGATTCCTTTTTATCCTTTTCCCCATGGCTTCTCTTTCGTTTTTAAGGACTTGCCTTTGCCTTTTTCTTTATGATGCTGATGTTGAGTCGATGATGACGATGATCTTCATGTGGTTCTGATGCATGCATGGTAGAAGATTTCATCCATCTGGTGCGCAACCTAAGGGTTTCTAGCTGTTGAATTGAATAGACCATATGATATCAAAGCGAATTCTGACAGTGTTTGTAGTCACATTATGGATGTTATACCATAAAAAAAAAATTAAAAAGAAAAAAAATTGCCACATACAAAGAATGAGCCAAACTAGGTGGATCCCGAAAAGATTAGGCAAGAATTAGGAGAGATGTTGATGGGGTGTCTCTTTAGTTGCATATCGGCTAGGGAAAAGAGATTATACTAATTGATAACCTTTAACAACCTTATCATATTCACAACATGTTTTAAAACCGTCAGGCCCATAGGTCAAAATAGACAATATTGTAACTTGTTATAGAATTAAAGTGTATGGAATCGTATCCTTTTGATAGTCTTAGATTTTTCAATCATTTATTTTGTCATTTGGCCAAATTCATTCATATGAGTTACAACTTGACATATAAGTAAGAGACTTTAGGTCTACCTATCAATATATTTAAGCCTTTGTTCCCATCCAAAGATTCTCTTTAGACGCATGGGATGTGCTGATCATGCCTGATTTATTTATTTTTCCTCTTAGAAAAAAAGTGTTTTAATTTGATAAAATTAGAGGCCAAATTAGAATATGAAGAAAGTTTGTACCTTTGAATCCTATTTGTCATTTAAAAAAAAAAAATGTGAAAGTTTGTTTTAAGTTTAATCAATTGAAGCAATTTAAGCAAAAAGAAATTGTAGAAAATGCAAGAGAACGAGATAAAATTAGATCAACTATGTTATAAAAGACATGAACATTTGGGTTTTATGTAGGCTAGTCATAATATCATAATACTTGAAATTTTCCAAAATATAATACATATGAATATTTTGTCCTGTTACAAGATAATGAACAAAAACAATGTGGAATGATGTTGTTTAAAGAACAACAGTAATATTTGGAAAGCATTTTACAGAATCACTTTTTATCAATATAATCAAATAATTACAGAAATGTCATTATCACCTCACTTAACTCTAATAAGGAGTAAAGAACCTTGTCCGCATGCGGGGCTCTATGCCTAGACATAGGCAAGCATAAAAACCATATTGGGGTTTTAATTAAGTTTAAACGATTGAAGCAATTTAAGCAAAAAGAAATTGTAGAAAATGCAAGAGAACTAGATAAAATTAGATCAACTATGTTATAGATGACATGAACATTTGGGTTTTGTGTAGGCTAGGCATAATTTCATAATACTTGAAATTTTCCAAAATATAATAGATATGAATATTTTGTACTGTTACAAGATAATGAACAAAAACAATGTGTAATGATGTTGTTTAAAGAGCAACAATAATATTTGGAAAGCATTTTACAGAATCACTTCTTATCAATTCAATACAATCAAATAATTACAGAAATACCATTATCATCTCACTTAACTAGCCCCTAAAATAATTATGAATATGCCATTATCACTTCTACAACTACAATCAATAATTACAAAAAAACAATAAAATCCATTAGGTTATGGGTTCTCCCATTGGGCAGTTAGATAGGGGGAATTTTTTTGAAAATATCAAAAAACTATGAAAATGCAAATAGGTATGGAGAGCGGATCAAGTTCACATACGAGAATGTACGAGAACGACCCTGATCCATGGATTTAGAATCAATTCTCTCTAGATTCTAAATCTACAAACCAGAGATGTACATGAACCTGATCCGTTCACTTAGATATGTGGGTGGGTGGGGATTTGTCCCAAGATACCAAGTTCATCAGATGGATAGATTTTCAAGCACATACATTGCCAAACTTGAACGATGAACAAGAGAGTCCAAATTCAAATCTACAAGAAATTAAGCTCACAGCTTGGGCCTCCTTGGATGCTTACATTTGACCAGAGATGAGCTCCACAAGGGAAAATCATCAAGGGAACACTACTGTGAATCAGTGGGTTAATAACTGGCCCTAAAATCTACACTTGAGAGTGCTCTTATGATGCTGGTCTTGCTCTACACATCATTTACCAAGAAGCCTCACAGGTTGTATCCCTTTCAAGACTTTTAACTATATTGACTCGATTCATAGGCTGCATATTCCAGATATGAACAAAACACAGACTTCACAGATTGAAGAATGCGTTCTCTTTCTATTATTATTCTTGGGAAAGCTCTACAGTTGCTGATGGTGGAATGCAATTTCAAGCTAATTGCGCTTAGCAGTGGTTTATAACTGAATGAAAAAATTGGGCTGTAATGAGATTAGTAACCAGCCAAAACATCAGTAATCATACAAATTGTCCTAAGAGATGGAACTGGGCAAGCATCACCTGCCAATACAAATTACAGAATCTGAAAAGACAGCCTAACCATAGTACAAATGACATGATTTAGGTATTTAGGTATTTAGGTCTAAAAGAGAGGAATGGGTGCAGGAGTCGGGGTAAGGAAGGGATGGGAAGCTTTACCCATGCTGGTGCTCCATCTTTGATGTGAACTACAAAATCATGCATATAAGCTGAAAATTGATGTGGTTTGATGTATACAAGATTGAAGGGAGGAAAAATTAAGGGTGAGCTGGAGCTCCCACAGTTTAAAATATATGCAGTTCACTTCCAACCTCCATTGCACCCACCAACTGTATCTATGAACAGGAACTGTGTTGCACAGCTGCAGAGATCACTCCCACCAATCCTTGTTTCTGAAGTATGTGATGGACACAAAGGAATTTTTCCACCTCTTGGTTTTGAAGTTCGTGATTATAACAATGAATGAATGTGAATGCTTCTTTTCCTCAAAGATCATAAGTTTCAGAAAGTGAGCAAAACCTCACAAATGATGCATCAGCCCTGAAACTTCCATCCAGAAAGAGGTTGCAGGCCAACTCAGTAGCTGAAAGATAATAAACCGTGTCCATCTATTTCTAATCGTCAGGATCCATTTCCTCATCCTGCTCAGAGGGTGGAGTTGAATCCATTCTGCTAACATTGTCGTCAGATTCTGGCAGCTCATCCAAATCTGTGTCGTCCTCCGTCGAGTCCTTTTCATCAACCTTGCTCTCTTGAGCACTGCCTGCCTTGAGGGAAACAGTTGCAAGACCATGCTCCATCCATTTGGGACACTCATCTTCTCCTCCATACAACAATTGTCCATCAATTCCTCTTACTGGATTTGGAATGTCAGCAAATCCTGGGGTTCTACAAGAACATTCTGGAAGTGGATGAGAAAGGAATGAAATCTGCTTAGATAAGTTAGACTCCCTTACAAGGCCATCCTCACCCAAACTTTTGTTGAGATGTTCCCGCACTGAAATGGTCCAATTAAGCTTTGGATAGTACATATGATCACTTGTACTATTAAATAACTGTGAAAGAACTTTTCTGTTTACAGAAACAGGAAGCACAAACAGAAAATAATTCAGGAGTAGAAAAATCAGAGGGAAGTATAAATTAAGCCAACACAAATGAATAGCCTTAAGAACAGCCTAACAAAGTTCAGATGAGTAAAAGCCTGTTGATCCACCAAATGAACAATTTTTTTTCCTTGATGGATGCCAAAAAGAACAGGAGAGAGAGAGAGAGAGAGAGAGAGAGAGAGAGAGAGAGAGAGAGAGAGAGAAACTTCAGTAAAAAAATGGGGGTGAAAATGCAGCGTTCAGGATAGATGATAGGAAGATATCCCTTTCCCCCCTTTTTTTCTCCTTTGGGTGCCGTGGAAATACACCTCTGTGATTTTTTTTTTTTTTTTTTTTT
>NC_056565.1:23894009-23963190 GCF_013358625.1 Macadamia integrifolia
GGGAATCATAAATAAATAAGTAGAAAGCAAGAAAGATCTATCTTATAGATTCAGAGCAGAGTCTTTTTTTTGGGAGTGTCATAGACACACCACCAAAACTCAAAAAGGAAAATTCTATAGACAGCAGTAAGACCAACAATGTTGTATAGACCTGAATGCTAGGTGACAAGGATAAAATACATAATACAAAATTACTGAAGCTAAGATGATGATGTTGAGATAAATGAGTGGAAAAAATAGAAATGAAAAAAAAATAAAAATTGAAGTAATAAATAAATGGTCCCAATGGAGAGAGTCATTTAATGTGGTATATACATTTACAATGGAGGCCATTAAATGTAGCAGTACGGAGTGATGTCATATTAGCCTAGAGGAGTGAAAGACCATGCGGTAGACAAAGAGAGACTCAGGAAGAAACAGCGAGGAAAGATATAAATGGACTACGATTGACAAGAATTCCTTCAGTCCCACAAAGACTATATATTGGAGTTTTTTCTGTCCCTATTAGTTTGTCCATTACAATATTAAATGCTTTGATTTCTAACATAGCCCATTCTACCCTTATCTTGTTTAATGCATTAAAAGAGGAAGTGAGAAAGTAGAATTTAATGGAATGGTAGTAATCTATGAAGGCTAATTTTGGATGATCCTCAGAACTGTAGGTAATTAATGCAACAGAATCTCCTTAAAAGGTGAGATCTGTCAAACTTGGCAAACAAAACCTTAAACAGAGATGAGCGGCAGAAAAAAAATCCATGTGGCTGATCAGATCACAGCTTGGCTTCATGCACCAAATCCACATTGAAGCTTCCAATATGTTTTTTGTTCCCACAATGTGAAGGACAACGGATGCAAGAAAGGACCCATTTAGTTGGTAAAAGGTTTACCCACCCCCCAACCCCCGTGAAAAAAATATCTTCTTTCAGCAGAAGAAAAAGGATATAGAGATGGGGAATCAGAACAAGATCATCAAAAGCTTTGATATCAAGGATGTGAGGTACCAGCAGATCAAGAACAACAACCTGACCTAGGAACTGGCACCAACCTCCAGTGATTTTTGACTAGGTTTCCACCTTTTCAAAAGTATATTTACTGATATAAAGTTTGGGTCAGTATGTTTATGTTCTTACCTATCTGGTCGATATGTCCTAGCAGAAGCCATCTCATACAACCGATGCCCCATGACCAAGCCTGCAAAATCTGGCCCTCCACTCCCATCATTGTTAAAACCTGGAAAAAAAGCATCTGCTTCCACTGACACAATATAATCAAGAGCATCCCAAAGTAACCTGTGTGCTTGCATCCTGAAATCCATTGGTGAAGGGTCTGGCTCTTTGTCACTCTCAGCAATCCAACCATACCAACCTTCCTTTTCATGGCGATAAATCGGTCTGTCTGGAGGTGGAGGAAGAGGCCGAGGCCGAGGACCAGCTTTCTTCCATTCTTCTATAAGCTGTTTCTCACTTTTGGCTTGAGGAAAATGGAATGTATCTTGAGGAAGAGGAGTCTCAGGTCCAATTAAGTCAGACAACTCTTGCTTGCTGCACAAAGAAGTTTGGTCCACTAAGTTCACATACATGGCACGTAGAGGGATCAGGACTCGTTGGCCACCAAATACTTCAGAACCAGCCACATATATTATTGTGTTGGGAGGGTAGCCCATTGCTCGGAGAAGAAGTCCCACCTGCGAAATCACAATAACAACTGGCACTGAATACCAACCACAGTCTAAAACATCATAGCAGTAACAACATCATAAACCCTTCTCAAAGAAGGCAAGTTGTAATCTTCACAAATAAGACAGATAAAAACGTAAGCATAGGTTGCTATGAACCACTGGTGAAGGTGCAGCATAGGTTGTTGTGAACCACTGATAAAGTGCAATATAGGTTCCACTGATGAAGTGCAGTATAGGCTACAGTGGACCACTGGTAAAAGTGCAGTATAGGTTACTACATACCACATAACATAAGGTTTCTGAAAACCACTGATAACAGCATAAGGTTGCTGGGAATCACATTAAAGAATCTTGTTGTTGAAAACCACTAGTAACAAATTGTTAGTTACTAAGGACATGAGCAAATGACATAAACAAGCAAATAATAATAATCTTCAAATATCAAACGATAACAACCAATCTCCCCCTCACGTATAGCACTACACATGGACAAATAATGTAGGGGAGAACACCAAAGGATAATCTATTAGCAATAATCAGCGTCAACAATAAATAAACCGGAGAACCAAGAACATCCACAGGAAATATGTAGTCTTCCAACCAAAGCAAATTGTATAGATCACCCGTGTAGATATATATATCCCTAAATTGACCATTGACATCACTCTTGGGCGAAAAAAAAAATAGCCAGGTCGACATCCAGTGAGTTACCAAATCAAATAATAGCCAAATGAACAAGAAAATGGCAAATCTGTAATTACTTCATGCAATCCCTAATTGATGTGGAACCCAGGTCAAAATACCCTATTGTGTTTGCTATGGGCCCACCCGATTGAATGATAGCCAATAGTAGGAAGATAATGGTGGTTCTATAAATATATAAAGTTTTGTAGGGGAAGTGGCAGAAAGATAATTAAACATTACCTTTATGGGCTCTTTAGATAGTCGAATAAGAAGGGACAAAAAAGGGTTAGTAATTAAACAAACTATAATTAAGAGAAAATAGATTTAATTCCTTAAAGGAGAATAACGTGGGCGGGTGAGTGGGGAAGTCATCTTCAAGCTCTAGCCTTTGAACCAGGGCGGCAGAAACCAGAATACTTCAAAGAGATTGAACTCTCCAGGGTATGATCTCCTATTTCAGGAAGGAAAAAAATCCATTGATTCTCTTCTCCATGCGCACCAAATACAAAGCATTTCTGCATCTATACCTTTCCCTCTATCCTTCGCTCTGTACATCTATGTTCCCCAAATCTCTTCATCGATCGCTCAAATATATTGTTATGGCACTGCCAGGAGTAGGGTTTTTGTGATTTGGAGAGCTAGGGTTTCTGGTCCCATTGATAATCTTCTGCAATGCCTGCTTTCTCAACGTAAGACTATTATAGTCATGGCCGAAGCTCCCGCAAGCACTGACAACGGTAGTCACTGAAGTGATGACCAGAGTCCCTGTTCAAATGTTCAAGAGCAGGACAAGTACTGCTGATCACGAACATCAGCCGGATCATGTAGAAAGTTCTCCCAGTAAGCGGGAAAAATGTTAAGAATGACAAGGAAACAATGCAGGAACGTGTCTCCAAATTCATTAGTTTCATCACCAGCGAGGCAAGCGATAAGTCTCAGAGAGAGAAAACAAAGACGATTAACGGTGACGATCTGCTTTAAGAGAAATTTGTGCTCAAGTAAACAGTTAAGAATAAACTAGAATGGTATTTGAAGCAATAATGGTATTTATTATTACTTTTTTCTTCTCCTTCTTCTTCTTCGCTTTGATACCATGTGATAAAGTTTAATCTCAACAACCAGAACCTATGAATAAGAAGGAGAAGAGAAGAGCAGAGAAGAGAAGAGAAGAGAAAAGAAGCAAGATGGAGATGGAGAAGAGGAGAGAGGATGAACAAATAGAAATAGAATAGAATGCCTCTATCGTGGACATCCTCTCCCTTATATTAATCAAGCAACCAACTCTTCATAGGAAACCTATTAGGACTCTAATAACAACCAAGACTAACTTAGGGTCCGTTTGATTTTGTTTCCAGAAACGGTTTTCCATTTTTCTGTGCTCAGAAACGAAAAAACATCCTCGTTTCCGTTTGATTGTTCTGTTCTGTTTCACCTATTTAATGAAATAAAAATAAAAATTTATATCTATTTTTGTTCCCAGAAGCAGGAATGAAGAAATACCTATTACTTGCTTTTCTGTTTCTTGAAACAAAGTGAGGGGGAAAAATCATGAAATCCCGACACCCTACCCAAGCCCAACTCTCCTCTCTCCCTGCAGCTCTCCACAAGCTGCAACTCTCCGCAAAGCTCGGCGTCTGAGCAAAGCTCGGCATCTGTCTCTCTGCTCTCTCTCTCTCTCTCTCTCTCTCTCTCTCTCTCTCTCTCTCTCATCAAGCGACGGTCTCACTGCAACTCTCCTTGCAGCGACAAGCTCGATCGTCAAGCTCAGGTAAAATTTCCAGCACTAATTCACAGATATGATTACATCTCTGTAACGTGGGGATTTGGGGTTTTTTTTCTGTTGATCTCTGATGGGTAATAATTCTTGGCCCTAATTTCTGATTCCTCCTAAGCTGTGTGGATCGGTCAGTGATGTATAGGTGTAGCATCTCTGGGTAAACGTGTACATAGCCGGCAGTTGTTGTTCACTTTACTCTAGAATTGTTAAGTGTTCTTACTGAATCGAGGTTTAAAGAATAGCCCCCCTTGATTTTGAGGTTTTTGGTGTTGAAGCAATCCTTTTTGTTGAGTTTCATTGTGTGCTTAATACCCTTGTAGCAGAATTGAGTTAAAGATCTTCTCTTTCTCTGTGATCATCTTTTCCTATCTCTGGGGTCACCTTTTCCTGTATAGGATGTTCTTGGAGCTTTGGAGAGTTAAGAGGTGAAAACCAGTTTAGGACCCAGGATTCTGGTAAGTTTTCACACTCAATTTACTTATGAACAAGTTGTCTTCTTTCAGATATTTGAGACAGTTGGGTTTTAGGCAGAAAAAAAAATATCTCTATTACTGACCACACTTTTACTAGTTGAGAAATGGATATCACTATATCAGTAATGAGGTTAGTGTTGTTCCATTCCCAATTGGACCCTTTTCGATCATTGGCCAGACCATTGCTTTTATAATCTTGCTCTTTAAGATGATGTTGCAGTTCAGGCAGCAGATCTTTGTTGTTATAAGGAATAAAATCAAACACCAATGTCTACTGAAAATGTTTCCTGAAATGGAAAAATCAAACACTTTTTTAAGATAAAAAATCGTTTCTTAGAATAGAAACGGAAAAATCCGTTTTTGCTGTTTCTAGACACAGAAATGGCAGAAACAAAATCAAACGGGCCCTTAGACTATGACTCAACTTAGACTTCTTTCACTCTCGTCTTAACACTACCTCTCCCACTCATCATGGCATCTAGGTGAACCAAGGCAGTCAAGGGAACAAGGCACCTCACCAAGAAAAAGCTGCCTGGACGCCTGGGCATCACCCTGACAACTATGGCTACAGTTATTTAGCAACCAATCTTATCCCTCTTACACAAGTGCCTGAATCTAAAAGAATTTTTTATGGAATTGAGAAATTGACACTTCAATGCAGATGGGATGCCTAGTCATATATCTGCCTTACCCTAAGCTCATCCTCAAATGAGCTATAGTGTTCAGGATGTCATTCCAGACATTTAGAGGTGTATAAAGGTTAGAGTGATACCCTCCAACGAAACAGATCTAATGGCTGGAACAGCCATTTTCTCATTCTGGGAGTCTAGTCATCCTGGATGTCATCTAAATATCAGGGCATCCTCACATGAACAACCTTTGATGGGAGAAAACCCCCGAGTCTCAAGTCCTAAAACCCCCTTAAGTCCCCATTCCTCATTCCAACTCTTTGAGGAAGTTGACTATTCTTCATCCTAGAGGTTGCTTCATTCTTTGATAGAGTTTTGGAGCTGTTTTTGTAGCCATCAGTAGGGAATGCATTCTATCTTCATTAGACAATTTAAAGTACAGTACAAACAACAGATCTTACCCTCTTTTTTCCCTTCAAAATTTTCATGATTTTTACAAATGCCTTCTGATATCATTAGCAGTCAGGACGCAGTTTGGGACACTCTGGTAGCTGTGACCATTTCAGTAACCACTCTCTTTTTGGAAGCAGTACCACAGGAAATTCAATGCAATTGAGAAGCCAGCCATTCATAGGCTTCACATAACACATTGCATATCGATAGATGATTAGCAGGCTTATGAAATTTTTGAAACTCCAACCTAAATCACTTGGATTCATATTGGTTTCAAAAAACATTAACTTCATCAGATTAGCTGTTGGATAGGAACAAATGGTGGTCCCATCAATAAACTTATTTCAATTCAACAGTTTTCCGAGGGAAATCTCATAGAAGGAGAAACTGAAACATTTTCTAAACAAAATACTGACTAAACCATTGGATTTACCTCTTCAGGCATGAGTGGGCATGAACCATTTATTTTTCGCACGTGTGAATCAACACTCAATTTTTCATTGATTATCCCTTCTTTCATCATTTGTTTCCTCCGGTGCTGTATAAGTTCAGTGTGAACATCCTAGACAAGTAGAAGTGTTACAAATGAAGTCAGAAAACTACCAAAAGCAGGATACAAATACATCCTCATGATACACGACAAACCAACAAATGTGATAGGTCAACAAAGTCCCTAAACAGCAAATATTTAAACTAATGAACGTCAAACAAAACCCCAAAATAAAAGGCATAATATGGAGAAACAGGCTTAATAAAAATCCAAAAAAGAGAATAAAAGGACAAAGCTTCAACAAGAAACCTGAAAAAGCTCTGCACAACCATGATATGCCAAAGTATCTCTGACAATGCCAGGATGAAAAGCCAGGTATGGTTGGCCCCAAACCCGTAATCTGTGAAAAATATCAAATGGAAGTGATCAACAAGCAAGCTATAAGTGGTTTGGATAAGAAATGCAGCCTTGGTGCCAAGTAGTAACATGGCATGAAAATTGAGAACTCAAGCTCGAAAATATAGATGTCATTGCTCAGTTTTACCCATTCTTAAATAAAAGGGAACCATGTAAAGCCCTTAATTTACAGCTCATGTGGTTCCCACATATGTCGGAAAAAAAATTAATGAGAAATCCATATTTCCTAGATTCTGAAATTGGAAAATCACCGCTTCTTGGCCCAACCATTACCAGGTTTTCCCATGTAATTCTGCCACATGGCAACATGATGCAGCAATTATACCATTGGATAGATGGGACAACATCTGGATTCCCCACGAGTCAAATTCCAGCCTAAAGTTCAATCAAATACCCTCCCATATATGTTCCTGCACCAATGTATTTTCAGTGTCCATGTATTGGCATGCACCCTTCCGTAGTCCTCTTGTAAACCTCAATTTATTCAAAGCTCTAGTTAGCCACTTGGCCAACTCCAATTAGGCTAAAACTTGACAGGTGGGCAGGGGGACCTTGAGACCTACCCGTCCACAAAATTTAGCCAATCTGACATGCCACATGGCAGATTTTTGGCCAACCAGATAAGCATATTTGGTTGGACCAACTAGATAACTTCTCCACCCACCCCCCACCCCCAAAAAAAAAAAAAATATAATAAAAGCTATTGCATGATGGGCCATATGGTTTAGATGGAAGCCCTAATTTGTCATGTGACTAATCCATGGGGTGTACAACCCAACCCACAAACAGTTTGATGATGTCAGCTGTCCAGGTGGATCAAAATGGAGAGCCATGAAGATAAGCTTATCTTGACTGGACCGTCAACTGGAGATTTTTCCTCAAGTCAAAGCATTTCACATACAGATATTAAAAAAAAAAAAAAAAAAAGAAAAGTAGAATACAGAAAATATACAGGAAATGGAACCAGATTGTTTCATTATATTGTTCCCTCAAGTCAAAGCATTAAACAGATATTGGGTATAATCTTTTTACAGAATAAAATGAAAAGCATCTAATTAAATCTTTCTCAGCTAACATCAATTGACCAAAGAATATGTTGACAAATATGGGAAGTTTTGGTCCTTAAGTTCAACAGGATTGACAACGAAGATCATTTCCTATCTAAGATAGCTACCTCTCCACTATCTGGTGCCCAAGTGCCTGAATTTCTGGACGAAAATGAAGTGCATGGAAGGCCACCCTGCATCTGAGTCTTTGATACTCGGCCAAGCTCGGAGGTAGGATGGACTGAAAGGAAAAGAAAGATATTGAGTCAGAGGGATTTGGACATCAATTATGGATATTAATAATTTAATAATTAGATATGGCAAAAGGTTTTGTGCACGGCTGTGTACCATGCACAATCATGCCTTCAACCGTTGGATGGGGGATAATGGTCGTGTACTGTTCATGGTCATGACCATCCAATGGCTGAAAGCATGATCGTGCACAAAACCTCTCCCCATTAGAAATTTCAAGATATTGTTTCAAACAACAGTAACAACCTATGGAACAGAATGTTGCTGATATAAAATAACCAACAAAACAAACATTACTTACACCTCAAAGCCCCCAATCAGCCAATCAACTACCCATTAATATAGTGCTAAAAGGCAATCAAGTTAAGAAGGTTGGAAAATGAGAAAGCATAAAATCTGTATTTTCTTTTCTAACGAGTAATGGCTTCATATAGGGGACAGCAACCTTCTCCAAAGAAGAAATTTAATTAATGAGTATAACATCCTGAACCATACCAATACTTCCCCCACCCCCAAATGTAAACCATTCTAAACTAGAAAATATCATTCCCCATGTAGTTATTCTTCCAGTAAGAAATGCAAAATTACCTGTAGGCACCCTCCATCATTAAGCACCAACCCGATAACCATTCTTCTTTTCAACTCGGGCAGAACTTCTTTGATATAAAAACTTGGAGAAGCTGAACTTTTGGGCTTAAACAAAGGGAACTCTTTCCTCTTCCTTGCCTCCTTCAAACTGTCTGGTAGGCTCTTCACAATAATTACATCATTTGTGAGTGCTGCAATGAATTGCTCCTCGTTGTAAAGATACGAAAAGCTCTTGAACTTGGAACTGTACAATGTGGATATTAGGGACAAACATGTATTGACAATTTGACATATAGATAGAGACAAACTTCTGCCATGCCAAGTACAAAGTGAAAGCTAATAAAAGAAACCTGATGCCTTTTGAGCGAGTACTGTCTTGAATCTCTGGAATGACAAGAGTTGCATTTAGAAGCCTGGATATGGTGACAAGATCACAGATCTAGCAAATTAACAAACATGTTACAAACTCCTGGCAGAAATTACAACCAAGAAAAAAAAATTCCAATAAGGGGAAAAAGATGCACACCGAAGATCTTATCTTCTCAAATCTGCCAAAAATTTTTGCATAAATGAAACCATTGTTCTGATCATTTGGAACTGTAACAACCAAAGAAAGAAATTCACTAAGTTAGAGATGAAATTGAGCTTCTCATGTGCTACAATACCGGGAGTTCAAAAAAGAGTACAATGAAAAATAAAAAAGGCCATGGAATGTAGAGTAAAGGTCAGAGAAGAGAAACAACAAAACCACGCTGCAGTATAGTCTGTTGATCACCAAGCTAAAGTTTACTTTCACTTCGCCAAATTTCTTAAAGACCCTTCTTCCCAGCATGGCCAAGCGGATGAAAATGGAATATGGCTGCTAAGATGACCCCTATAAATAGATGATAAATCTTTAAATATTGTAATTCCCAGAATAATCACTGACGTAGATTATTCCCCGCAGAAGGGCAGATTTTGTGCCCAACTAGATTTGTAGAAACCAGGATTATTTAAAATACAAATTTGAGATCCAACCTAGAAACAAGACAAGTCCAGGATGGAAAGTTGATTATAGGATTCTGAAATCCTCAATCAAATCAAGCCTGGAAAACAGAGAGAAGAACATATCATCCAACTCAAATCATACAACCAGGACATTAAGTAGATAGGAATTGATTAGACAAATCTTACCCTATCCAAAACTAAGCTAAATAACGACTCTCTCCAAAACTAGATTCTAATAAATACAATTTACTAATAAACCCTTTCACTACAACTTTATCAAAATGTAACTTATTTGGAATATATATTCTTGCAAAATCAAGGGCTTGAAATGCTATTGGCAATGCTCCTGCACCAATCACTCAATAAAGTCACTGGCGATATGAAAAGAAGCCATAGCTTCACAATCCGCAGTGGTTTTCAGGTATTCAAACCAGCCAAGTAACAGCGAGATAAGTGGTTACTGGGTCAGCATAACTGGTTTCAGATCTCATGACTATGATTGCCATGACATCATGTCAGCCAAGATTGCTCAGACCCCAGCAGTGAGCTATTATGCGTCAAAAATATGTTATTTGGAATATAATGTGCCTTCAGGATGTATTCGTTCCTAAGTGCACCACCTGATCACTGCCATTTCATACCACAAGAGGATAGCATGTGAAGACAGTCTCCAGCAGCCAACAAAGATTCCGATGAAAACAGAGAGAAAAAAACGTCTTTTTTCACTGGGAAAGACCTCCTAAACTAACATGGGGCCATCATAAACTACATCAATCTACCTGTTTTATGGCTATTTACTGCCAATTGTATTCAAGCAACACCCACTTAGCACAGGGTACGAGACACCTATGACCATTCGGAAAACATTGATTGCACAAATGCTGAATTGGTATCAGAAAAGTATTTTCCCCTTTTGGGGGGTTTTGATCTCCAAGGGAATGACAGGCCCTAATCTAAGCTGTGGCACCTCTCCAGCGCATCACAAACTTTTATCCATTAACTCTCCCGAGAGCTGCTAGGCAGCATTTCCCTGCTCAGGACACCACAATGCTTATGCTGGCCTTACTACTAATATGACAGTGATTCTGAATCTTCTACATTATCTAAGGCTTTCACTCTATATGACACAAAGGCTCTTTACGAATTATCTAGACACTTAGCCTTATACTCAATCTAAGGATCATCACAAGCTCAGTCTTAGGCCTTTGGATGAAGATGGAGACACTCTCCAAACCCTGACCCTCTGCACTGGCCTCATAATGAATCAGTAGTTTTAGTGAAGATACTACTGTGCTTCATACCCTGACTGCTGGTACTCCTCAGCTTTCACTCTCAAGTCTCAAGGAGTCATTACGAATTAATTAATCACCACCCTAAGACTACTGGTCACATCTAGTCTCAACATTGGGACACCAGACTCCCTAGAATCCCAGAAAATGACCTTAAGGCTATGTTTGGTAGTCAAGAAAAGAAAAAAGTACAAAAGACATAATAAGACAAAAAAGAATTATTGCACAATGATTTTTTTATGTGTCTATCTCTCTCTTCAAATTCAAAAATTTTTGAATTTTTTCTTTTCTTCGCTACCAAACATAGCCTAAAAGTAGAAACTCAATCACAGTCTTGGCTTTCCAATAGAGATATTGGCATTGGTAGTTTGGCATCCCCCGCCCCAAGTTCTGTCCTCAACCCCCAGCCCAGAAGTTGAGGCATGTACACTTAATGGTTAATCTCCACCTCCTTCAACAGAGACTAGTCTCACTCTATTCAAAGGGTATGACCACTTTATATTTCCCTGAGGCCATTGTGCTCACTTCTCTTCTAATCAATAGAAGTTGTTATTTTTCAAAAAAAGGGGGAATAATGTTCCAGTTCTCCACCGGTTTCTATATTAATCTTTGGTAAGCTGATGCAGTTCTGTAATGAATTCTTTCAACGGATAATGGCCTTAGCTTTATGAAGGACCCCAAACACCCCACCGCCCCGGAAAAAAAAAAAAAAAAAAAAAGCCACTGCTGCTTCTAGGTTTGAGCAAATATTACCAGGATATCTGCTTCTGGGATTAGCATACGGCTGTAAAGACTCCAGAGGCTTCACAGCTCCCCATAACTTTCTGTACCGAATGCTCTGGAATAACATTAATGTAACAGAAATTAGAAAACTAAATTACATTGAGAAGCCAAAAATAAACTAATCTAGTACTAGAACGCAAATGGGATGAGATGTAGCAAACCTCTCTCCCAAATTTCGGAGTAAAATCTTCAGCAAGACCCACCATTGCATTGTATTGCACTAACTCCGCCGTCGAGTAATTGGCAAGAAGAAGATGCACCAATAAAGAAAACAACGAAAATACGAGCCCCAAAAGTGCAGCCCATTTAATCTTAGACTTGAATATCATCTTCGCTTCACACCCCAAGAAGAAGAATTCGCAAGAAGAAAATATACAAATACAAACTCTGCATTGAAAACCCATAAAAACGTAGAGCATCCAAATATAAGCAATAAGATCCAAAAGCAAAAAAATCTAAGATTGCATCACAAGGCAGGAATACAGATTGAATACAATGGGGGAAAATTAAATTATAAATCTAGAATTTGTTTTTCTTTCTATATCTAATACGCAGTAAGCTAAGAACCAAATCCAATTAAAAAAAAAAAAAAAAAAGTCCTTTTTGCCAAGATTGAGACTAAAGATTCTACAAAGCTAGAGCGGGATCTGCGGAAAAAAACCAAAGAATCGATTCAAACATCAAGAAAGAAGATAAAAAAGCGCTTCAAGAATCGAAGAGAAACAATGGAACACATACCAGAAATCGAAGATCTTCTCTTGAAATTGAAATTCAGTGAAGTAGAAAGCTTCTGTGGAACTGTGAAAGAGAAGCCCTACTAGTTGTGAATGCGATTCGAATACAAAGTGAGATCGTCATCGCCAAAAAAAAAAAAAATTAATCTATTTTCCTATGGTAGTGAGCAGTGACGAGAAATGGCGCTAAATTTTATTTTAAGCGAAATCATTACCATTGGATCAGAATATCTGGTGCAATCCGCGTTTTCTACAATTTGTCTTCGAGGAAGATTCCAATCGGATTGATGGTTTTCACAAAACAGAAACAATTTTGTAGATTTTAATATTCAACACTGCAACTCACTCGCGAGTGATACATTGAAAGTAGAGACACAATGCCGCGTTTGGGAAATACTCAATACTGTGACGGTGTAATTGCGAGTGGTGGAAGTGCTGAAAGTGTCATATAACTAACGCGCTTTCAGGAATTGCCACGTGGTCGTTCAATTTTTTTTTTTCTAATGAAATAGGAGGGAGTCTGAAAGGTTCTCCATCCAAAGTACTGTTGAGTGTACTTCCTCTGACAAATAGAATCAGTAAGGACCCTACCTAGTACTTTGATAAGAAGATTGGGGGTCCATGACTTAACCAGCCCGGACCATTGAGATCTTTATTGCAAAAAGATCACTATTTTGTTCCCAATTTTAGGTGGTTTTATTTTGGTCCCAATTTCAGGTGGTTTTCTTTTTTTTTTGGTAGAAGGTGGTTTTCTTTTCTTCTTAGACTTTTTGGAAGTCATGAAAAGAAAGAACAGAAAAAAAAAAAAGTGTATTAAAATGATCTTGTTGCCCTCCTAATTCCTATATATGGTATCTATTATCAAATCTTATCGATCTACTCTTGTATGTTGTTTGCTCACATGATCCTTATGTTCTTTTCACAAGTAGGTCCTAAAAAGAGTTGAACTGATAACCTCTTCTTTTTTTCTTGTTAATGGATTTTTTTTTGTCTCTCTTTGATGATAATAGAAACTATTAAATATACAGTATGACTGAATTTTTCCTTTTGAGTAAATTCAATGTGATCATTTCAATGACTATAATTGTTGGAAAATATGGGCAAATATATATAATTGTGGAAAATATGAGAGGAAAATGTAATATTGTATGTGAATTCCATTTTGTGCTACAAAGTTGCTTTCAATATAGTTTTGTCCATATCTTCCCAACAAATGAGCTGGTTTTCATATTTGAAAATTTTGATACTGTGTGCATTTTGATCATTTAGATAATCATGTTAAATAAAAGGTGATTTTCCATTTCTTATTAATGGAGGAGAGAAAACACTTATCTTATTGCAAAGAAATAATTAAAAAAAAATATATATATATATCAGGATCCTCCTATACAAATGGATTAGCAATCTATAGTATCCTTACAAATTCAAGTGAAAATGGATCTGTGGGGGAGTGTTGCCCTTGCCCCAAACATATGGGGACATGAAATGGCAAACCTGCCCCCCACATGAAATGAAAAATGATGCTTGTGTGGATGCTTCTGCTTGCGTTTCTATTGGCCCTTGTACATGCACAAGAATTGCACTCCCCCAGGAAACACTTCTCATAAATATTAAAACCTAAGATTACATTGTCGATCAACACAAAAGTCGGATATCTTTACACTTGAAAACCATAAGTTGAGACTTCAATCCTCTACTCTACATGAGAATTAAAGCAATAGTATGGGAATTGTGGTGTTTTTTACTTTTTTTTTTTTTAGAGGGGGGGGGGAAGAAAAATGGTGTTAGGCTAGGTAGCGTATGCTAGGACCTCCATGAGTCTATCTTTCTCCTTGCTCTTATAAAATAACAAATCTACCCCTACTATGGGAGGAGAGAGAGAGATACACATAGGAGAACCAGCATAGGTTACACAATCAACAACATTATTTCTTTTTTTGTTTTTTTAAAAGACAAAAAGCAACATAAAAGGGATATTGCAGCACCCCTAATATAATTTCAAAGAACCATGTGATTATTTTACTTATTTCGAATTTGAGCAACATTCTCTATGGTTAGAAGCGCTAATTGTAGCTCGTCAAAACTTCTCCATGAAATTCTGGGTCCAAATTGATGGACCAGACTTCTTGATACTAGAAGGAGGTGGACTACCCCTCTTGATATCGTAGATAGGTGGCTTTCCTCCATTATACGGTGGGTTTAGACTTGTTGGAGTAGTGTGCTTGATGTAATAAATAGGTGGCTTCAAAGGTGGCTTTCCTCTATTATGTAGTGGGTTTGGACCTGTTGGAGTAGTGCGCTTGATGTGATAGAGAGGTGGAGCTATTCCATGATGTTCTTGATCTGAAAGTGATGGACCAAATCTCTTGATACTAGGAGGAGGTGGAGGTGGAAAATTATGATCTTCCTAGTTTGGACCTGATGGAACAGTCCTCTTGATAGTGTAGATCTGAGGTGGAAGATTAAAACTCAATAGAGTGTTCCTCTTGATATTTGCATAATCTCTTTCTCCAAAAGCATTTCGCATGCACAGTCCCACAATAACTAGATACAATAGCATTTTTTTGAGGAAGGAGAGACTAAATTTTCATGGCTTTTCTTCAATGATAAGAGTTACAATTGATAGACCATTATTTATTTAATTTTCAGTCATATGTGATTTTTATAGCTTTCTAAAGGTTAATTATTTGGAAAGATGCAAATTAAAGAATATAATCTTCTTGATACTTTGATATCATATTTTTTGATATCATATTATGGATTCCTAATAATAGTTGTTTGAAAAGATGCATGAAAATAATCTTGCTAGCTTGCTATTTTGATATTAGAGTTTCTTAAAAGGTTAGTTGTTTGGGAAGATCAAAGAACATAATCTTCCTATATACTTTGATATCTTGTCAAGTACTACTTATCAATATTGGATCCCAACTGTTTGGTTGGTAGGAATACCTAGGTTTTATCTGCCAAAAAAAAAAAAAAAGAATACCTAGGTTTTATAACCATTACAAATATTTTCACCTTAGATATCCCCTAAACCCAAAGACAAATATTCATTAAGGGACACATGCATAGAGATTAAGGTTATTGCCAAGAACCTATGAGTGGCATAATAAAAGAAAGTACTATTGTTGAAAGAATGACACTCACATCACCTCAGAGCTCAACATACATGTCAAGGCTCCAATCAATCAACTGTTATGATCTCTCCCCAAGTCTCTCCAATGGATACATCATCTCCTAATTCAGAACTCACATGATAACCCAACATATCTCTGACGGATATATCTTTCCAATATTGTCTTATTTGTTAACTTTTTCTTCTCCCTGAATTTTGTAATCATGCAACAATCAAATGTTGTGATCTCTCCCCAAATCTATTCACAGCTCACATGACAACCCAACATCTCTCCAAAGGACAAACTTTTCCTATAAGGACATGCTAAAATATGTAGATTATTTTCATATTTTCATCATATTCTACTCAATGAATGTCCTAGATTTTGTCAGATTAATTTCTCCTTTAAGCAAAGTGCAGATTTTAATAGTTGTAAGTAATTATAATGATAAAATGGGAATCCACTCATCGCGATGTTTCAGATTAGCGAGGGGGTATCAAGAGGGTATTTCAAAAAAAAAATATTAAAACCTTATAGGAATTTGTGAACCCTAAGATGATGGGTGAATCGTCCTCTATGGATGAAGAAAAAATTTATCATAATTTTTATTTATAATTTTCTCATATAAACTTCAAGAAACGAGATGCGTATTAAGATAAGACAAATGATAAACCATGATGCACTGCTGATTTTTCACCTTGGAGATCTTACAGACCTAACAACTAAGTTTTAATCTGAACACACACAAAATGATAATATAAAGCATAAGCACATATAAGATCTTTACAATTCATCGAGGTATTTTCTTGGATTTGATTTTTTTGATATATGAATCCTTGAATTTTCTTCACGTCCTGTTTATGAATCCCTTAGATTTTGTCAAATATTTAACAAATATTTTAGTAATTCAAAAGAGATCTACTTTACATCATTATAATATATATATATATATATATATATAGGAGCTTATTAATTTTGCTGTTATCCAATTTTATTTTGGACTAACATGCCTTTTATCTTATTCTGCCAGTGCAAATGAAAGGCAACGATAAATTTAGAATGTGGTTTGATGTGAACACTTTTGACTTGGTTTACACTTTTATTCTAATAAGAGGGTAATTGTTTGAAATTTTAAAATGTAACCGCAAGCGTATGGATCAGTGTAGCTACAAGTCGAACACAAGGAGAGCAGCCACTTTATTTTTTTTTGCTTCTTTTAATAATGCGAAAGTGAACCGATTAATGATTGTGATCTAATTCTAATTACCGTCTTAAACATATGTATCTAAAATAACGTCCTAATCATTCGTCAACTAAGAATTTAAACACGCAAGCCATGCAATTAAAATTAAACAAATAAATAGCTGAAAATAAACACCCCACGCAATTGAAATGCAATGAAAAGGAAAAAAAAATGTTGAAATATAAATAAAGTAAAAGAAAGGGGATAAAACTAGAGAGACTCACAAGTAGGTTTCTCTACTTAGCCCGAGGGATGCATTATAATATGAGCTTCCCTACTTGACCAGAGAGTCACTCTTACAAAGGTTATTCTACTTGGCTTTAGGGAAAGGGAGACAATTAAATTAAAAAATAATAAAATGATGGTTCTATGGCTAGGAGGGGCAAAGCCAACACATACACTAGTCATGAACCTTGGGGGAAAGGGAAAGGGAATAATATAACAACTGAAATTAAAATCCTAAATTAAGAAATAAAGGGTAGTTAGAAGAGGGAATGAGAGGGGGGAGAGAAAATTACTGAAGGAGCCTACTTACTTGAATCAATGCTTGAACTTGAAAGTTTGGATGATTTGAGATACTACCAGTACTAAAAACCAGATCTGGAATAAACCAAATCTGAAATTTCTAGTACTAGAGAAAACAAATCTTGAAAAAAAAACTGAACTTGAAAAAAAAAAAAAATTGCTCCACAACTCGTGATCTTGTAACCTATATCTAAGCCTAGAACTATAACTTTAAAAATTACAACTCAGTTGCATAAATCAGAAACATAAAAGGCTGAATAAGAATAAAAGAGTATTTGCATTAATTGACATAAAAACCTATTACAAAAGTGATTAAAGCAAAAATAAAGAAGAACTAAACTAAAGAGAGTGAGAGAGTGAGAGAGGGAGAGAGAGAAGAGAACTAAGTATAAACTAAAAAATAAACTAAGGGGAATAATACAAAAATAGGAGGGGGGAGGAAGGGACTTTTATAGGGCTTTGGTCTTGCCTCCTTCCTTCTACAAGTCTTCTTTAAGAAAAGAAATAAAATTAAATTAAATTAAATCTTAGTAAAAAATCCTCATTCTCTGAGATATTGTGTGAGGAAAGAGAGATCTATTTGCAAAATTAACAAATTCTATTCTTTCCCTGCAATATTAAACAATATCTTGCAATCTTGATTAAATCAAAAATGAATCTCTGCATAGCATCTTCAAGATCTTGTGAGGTGGCAAGGAGAGAGCATAATCTTCAAGATTTTGTACGAGAGAGGATGTGGTACCAATGAGTGGGTCCCACCTTTGGACAAGTTAATTCAAGTTTGGATCGGTTCTTGATTCACTTTAAGCACTTTCTTTTGTAGACTTGGAAACAAAAAAAAAAAAAAAAAAAGTAGTACTATCCAAAGTAAGACAAAATGTATACTTATATCCCTAAGATTTTACACATTATTGTGCTCATCAGTAATGATGCTGTTTTAGGTAAAGCCAGTAGAAAAATTGAATGCATGTGGTTTGATATAACATGTGTTTCACGAATAACTTATATCAAACTACCACACAAATATATACTAAGGTTGCGTTTGGCTGCTATCCAGAAAAATATTCTGACGTTCTTCCACTCTATGGGAACAGAAAAATGGAATAAAGCATTTGGTGTAAACTTGGTGTTTTGGGGAAAAAAGGTGAACAACTAGGGTAATCATTCATGAAACAGGTTTACTATTTTTTTTTTTTATATCTTAAAACGATATTTTAACATAGAAACTGAAAATTCTATTTTTGACAATGAAATGTTGTTTCTGGAATTGAATGATTACCAAATGCAGCCGAAGTAAATTGCCACTGATTTTCACAAAAATAAATAAATAAATAAATTGTTACTGATTACTAAGATAACACACTAGTGTACTAAGTAAATTACAACTGATTTGAACAATTAAATAAGGAAAAAAAGATCTTGTTAGGCTGTGTGCAACCTACATAAAAATACGGACCGCACAAAAATGACCGCTCGTCCCCTTGAAATGAAAAAATCCCATTAGTGTTAATACATATGCACATGCTCTCATTAGCCCTCACGTTTGTGCAAATGCCATATAACTTGGCAGCAATATTCTGCTCACAAAATATTCACCAGAAGCCAACCTCTCTTACCACTACTATTTCATCCTCATATGTAACTATTGGCACTTGCCCTTCTGCCTCTGCCTCCACCACCACCGCCACCACGACCACTACTATTGCCCCATCACCATCCACAACCTTGACCACTTCCCCTCCACCCCCTCTGTCTCCATCACTCGAACCCCCTTTAAGTATTTTAGTAAGGAATTCCCTAAGATTTTCCTCCATTATCGACCATAGATTACAATCCTTGCTTTTGCTAAAATGAGTCGTCCAAGTTTAGTCAAAATTTTTAAAAACCCGACAGAGAACCATGTAAAATCGGACGGAGTAAAAATGATAAGAATCAGCCAAACTCATCCAAGTCAAATGAGATTAGGTATTTTCACCATAACAAAATTGGTGTCTAGTTATTTTAAAAAAAAAAAAATCAATAATTAAAATTTTCCAATTGAATTGAGTACTATGGTGAAACCCTCGAGTCTTCCTAGTTGATAGTTCATTGAGAGAAAAATGAAACCCTAAGTCCCTTTGAAACTTCCCAATGTCTAACAATGGGGAAGCTTTCCACTCTTCCTTCTAGTTATAAGTCTACAACTTTCCAACTGTGATAAAGCTTTCTCTCCCCAACTAGCTTCCATGTGTACCACTCTTCTTCTTTCCCTTCCATATTAGATTCGAGTTGTTGTTGTTGGTAGTCAAGCTCATTGCTTATTGTTTATTAATACTTCTGCAAAAAGATCTCTTGTTACTTTTAACATATTTATTTCACATATGGTTTCATTATTTGCATTAGAGTATCATTTCTTTTTTGAATGTACATGTACAAATGAGCAAAACGAAATAAAAGAATAACATCATATAGGTGATAGTAAGGGCATTTGACATTAGGTACTTTTCTTGTCAGTTCGGCTAATTTCCTAGATCCAGCATATTTGGGTGTGTATGACTAGATCAACAATCTGGGCTCTATTTGAGTACCTACTCCGGGAAGGAAAGAATGACTTTCACATGATTTGGTTAGCAGCTAAAACCTAATATATTATTTTTAAATTTAATGATATACAAAATAGACATGTATAAAACTTGTACTACAAGAAGAATACATGTCTATTTAATCAGGCACATTGGTACTCGTGAAGGAAGAACCCCTACACCTTTTCTGGGAAGTGGGGGTGAGGGGAAGAATTTCATCTTTTTTATCCCCATATTGATTACCCACTATTCACTTACAAAATGAAAAATTAGATGAACAATGTTCTTTTTTTTTTTATCATGATGAACAATATATTTATAACAAGAGATGTTTCACGATTTCTATCAAGCTATTCAGTGAAGAACAAAAATTCATTGTATGTGTGTTTTTTTTTTTTTTTTTTTTTTTCTGTGAAATAAAAACAACTTATATTAAGGGAAGGCTGGATACAGTTCTAGGATGAACAACTCCTGTGGAGTTAGCTAACAACAGGTAAGATAGACAAGGTGAGGGAGAAGACTCCCAAAAAAGGGAGGATCTATTAGAGGATCCAAAATTAGCTGAGCAGTTTGCCGAAAAGACAATCAGCAATAATAGGAAAAGACAATCAGCAATGATATGACCAATCCTTCATAGAATCTGACTCTAAAATTGCCTTAACATGTTGATAATAAGGAGATTATCTCCTTCCACAATAATATTCTGGAAATCATATTGAACTCTCACCAAAGAGCTCTTCAACTGCCAAGGCTTCAGCCACATAAGGATAGGTAGCACCCACATATTCTGACACTGAAGTGTCATATAGGCTTCCACCCATAGTACTCTTCAGCCTACTTCCTCTGACAAAAAGAATCAGAAACGACCCAACCAAACTTAACCTGCCTTGGACCTTTTTTTTTTTTTTTTTTTGGTGCAATGCCTTGGATCATTGAGATCTTATTAGATCGAAATCACGAGTTCGGAGTTCGGTCATAGTTTTGGCTGGTGTTTTCTCTTTCCCTTCTTAAGCTGCGTTCGGATGCCATGAAAAGAACAAAAGCAGAAAAGACAAGAAAAATGTCTTGAAATGACTATATTGCCCTCCTTATTGACCTGCTTCCCTCTGTTGTTTGCTCACACAACCTTATTCCTTTTCATGGAAAACCTCTCACTATCCAGTACTTATCCTACATTTACTCTTTAACTCCCTTACTCAAACTTTTAGATATGCTTGCTCCAAAAAAGTAAGTGCCTACCTCTTATTCTCCTCGGATATTTTAAATATCTAAATTACCCCTCATTTAGTTTCCTGAGGAGTTTTTAGAAATATAAATAGATAGTCCAGATTCAAATTTAAATCAGCATCTTTATCTATTTAATGGTATTCGTGTCCGATCAAAGAATTTTTAGACTGAACTCCAAATTATCTGGAATATAATATCAGATCCAATTAAATAATTAATTAATGATTTTGAGGGTTCTTGAAGTTGATAGGTCCTAGAGAGTGGGGAAAGGAGTAAAGACAACTTATAAATATGGATTAAGAGCAAATTGTATTCATTGGAGGGAGGAAGGCTCAGATTACATAAGTTAAAGAGTAAACAGATGGTTGAAAATTCGAATTTGATCCACATCCATATCGATCAGGAAATATTCAAATTCAATCTTATCAGATCCGAACTCTATCCATATTTGATCCGTTTACATCCCAAATAGAATCTCCAGGCTGTTAGTATTTGGCGATGATGGTCACCATGGAGGAGGATAGATCTTTCTGACGATGCAAGAGGTGCATTTGGTCACTATCCAACCTTCGAAATCGTATTGATCATGGCCCATGATTCTCCTTTAATTGCAGAGACGCCCGATCATCCCTCAATAACAAATAATCATGGCCAAGACAAGGACAATAGGGGCTCTTGATCCGTGGCTTGATTATTTATCATCATCAACGGCGTTTGTTAATGCTGGATGCTATTGGCATAAACATTTTTACCAGAGTATTTCTTCTTTTTCTTTTTTCTTGAAACGAAAATTCACAAAAGTTGTTGTCTTTTCTTTTTCTCTACTTCAGTTGGAAGAGTTTTGGAGTTTTCATCTAAGAAACACTGGAGAAGGTATGAGAATTGACGGTGTAAGAGATGGGTTTAACTCACATGAGAGAAAGTTCAGAGTTTTTTACTTGGCAGATCTTGTTCGATTTTTTTATTGGTGGGGTAAAAGGTCACACGCCACCACCCATCCTCTGCGGGTTGGGTCCAATTTTCAGGTCTCCGACGGCAGGGGCAGGGTTGCGATGCAAGGTGAGGTGGTGCGACAGAGGGCTGGTTCGCCAGCGAAGAAGGAGTGGGTCCCACCTCTTTTAATTTCACGAATAAATGATATGTGTGAGAAAATTTTGAATTGAGAGAGAGAGAGAGAGAGAGAGAGAGAGAGAGAGAGAGAGAGAGAGAGAGAGAGAGAGAGATCATTTGGGCATTTTGAAATATAAAGGGGGAGAAGGGGGAACTTACTTTTTGGGGAATCAGATGTGAAATTTTGAGTAATTGTAAGTATAAAGGAGTGATAGAAATTTTCCCTTTATGGTAGATCTGAAAGAGGGTTAAACAAGCTGATGACTGAAATACCTCATTTCCCAAACTGCTACTGCTAGGAGGAGACAAGTTAATCATATTTTCCGCCTCAAAGATGCTTCAGGGGAGTGGGTCAATGACCCTAAGTCCTTAGAGTCACTCATATCTTCTTTCTTTGAGGCCCTTTACTCCTCCTCCCAGCCCTCTGGAATTGGGGAGTTCCTCCAGTGTGTTCCAACACGTATAACTCAGCTCCAAAATGATTTATTATGTCGGGATTTCACTGATGAGGGAATAGAAAAAAGCTTTATTTCAAATTTTGAGCCTATAAAGCTCCGGGTCTTGATGGAATGCCGGCCAAATTCTTCCAATCAAATTGGAATTTTATTGGCCTTGACCTCATTTCTACTGTGAAAAGGTTTTTTTTTTTTTTTTTTTTCAATTGGCTTGATGTTGAAAGAGTTTAATAATACTATCATTATTTTGATCCCTAAGCAGAAGAGCCCTGAAGAGATTAGTCAGTTTAGGCCTATAAGTTTATGCTCAATTGTTTATAAAGTTATTGCCAATTACATGGTTAATAGGCTTAATCCCATCATGGATTCCCTTATTAGCCCTTCCCAAAGCGCATTTGTGCATTCAAGGTCTATCTCTGACAATGTATATGTTGCTCATGAGATTCTTCACCAAATGCGCACATCCAAAGGTAAATCCAGACATATGGCACTGAAATTTGACCTTTGTAAGGCCTATGATAAGGTAGAGTGGCCTTTCCTAGAGGCCATGCTCCTCAAGATAGGTTTTGCTCAGAAATGGGTTAGATGGGTGATACAATGTGTATCCACAGTGTCTTATCACATTAGAGTCAATGGTAACATCATTGACCAAGTCAATCCTTCTCGTGGACATAGATAGGGATGCCCCCTCAGCCCTTATCTGTTCCTCTTTTGCCAAAAGGCCTTGTCTTGCTATCTCTTTCTGGCTGAGTTTCAAAATCAGCTCTCTGGTATTAAAATCAGTAGATTTGGCCCAGCTGTCTCTCATCTATTATTTGCTAATGATTATTTACTTTTCTCTAAGGCTGGTATTAGGGAGAGTAACACCATTATAAACCTTTTGAATAACTTTTGTCTGGTGTCTGGGTAAGAGCTTAGTGTTGCTAAATCAAATGTCATATTTAGCCCAAATGTGTCTTCTGAGCTGGAACATGATATTTCTTCTATCCTGGGGTTTAAAGTTATGTGTATCCATGGGAAGTATCTCGATCTCCCCACAGAATTTGGGAGGACTAAGAGGGCTTTATTTTCTAGTCTTGTAGAGAGGGTCCAATCTAAACTTGCTGGATGGAAGGAGAGTTGCTTTCCTTTACAAGGAAAGAAGTCCTTATGAAGTTAGTGGTCACAAGTATACTCCTTTGTCCCATGTCCATGTCCATGTTTCCTTTATCTATTTGTCCCATGTCCCATGTCCATGTTTTGTGGAAAGATAAAGAAGGTAAAGGGGTCTTTTGGTTGAGATGGGACAACCTTTGTAGAAGCAAAACCATGGGGGCTTGGGTTTTAGAGATTTTTAAAGTTTTAATTTGGCCCTTTTGGCTTGGCAATGTTGGAGAATTATGTCTAATGAAGAGGCCCTCTGGGTGAAAGTACTTAAGGGAAAATATTTTCCTTCCTCTTCTTTTTTGGATGCTAAGCCCAAGCATGGTTGTTCTTGGGCTTGAAGGAGTCTCTTGAAAGGGAGGTCCCTCCTGTGTGATGGTCTCTAGAAGGTCATTGGTAATGGAAAATCCACATCCATCCTTGATCCTTGGATCCCATCTCTCCCTAGAGGAAGGATTCTATGTCCTTGATGAGCACCTTTATGTGTGAAATCTAGGGTAGTAAAACATGCATCTTACATATTTAGAATGAAGCTACCTTGGGTTTTATTCTCTTTTTGCAGGTTTTATATTTTCAAGGCCTTAAAGACTATCAGATGCTATATCTCTAATTTTATACGTAAAGAGGTCATATTTATTTTCATGGTTACGAAGAGGAAGAAATTCTAAGCAAGATGGACATGTTCAATTAAAAGTACACATCTGTTTGGTCACTCGTACAAGTGATTATTCTTTTCGGGTTAGAAAAAGAATAATGGATCAGGGAATGATGGATCACACCCTTAAGTGATTGAAGATTCATTTTTGGTAACAACAACTACCTAATGTAGTTAGTGAGTTGTGGTGTGCAAAATCTCTTCCTTATTAGGAGGTCTCAGGTTTCTTACGCAAGAAGAGAGAGAAAAAGGAAAGAAAAAAAAAGCCCAAATCTTGTCTCTCTCCTCCACATCATCAACTAAGATGTCCAAATCCTTCAAGAGAGGAGGTTGTGAGCAAGTTTAAGAGAGAGAAAAAAAAGAGAGAAAACCAAAAATCGTGGGAGATCTCCTGTCTTACGATTCTCTCTCTTCTCTCTCCTCCACCTCACAATTGTGGGCCCGCCAAACCCTAATTGTTGGTCTCTCTCCCTATTCCTCGATAAATTAAAAAAAAACGTTCAAGGGGAGAGGATGGCTAGTTATTATTCTTGAGCTCTCTTTTTCTCTCTCCTTAGGCGCAATTCAATTTTAGGGTTTTATCTCTTTCTCTAGGTTTAGTCTCTTTTAGTTCTTCTTACTTTTTAGTTAAACATTTTTGTAATGGAGTTTTAATTAATGAATATGCAAGTTTTTCTTTCATGTTTATGGTTTATGGCATTGTAATTTTAATTCTCAAGTTCAAGGTTTAGACTTAGGTGACAAGATCCAAGCTTTGAAGCATCTCTGTTCAAGTTCAAGTTTCTCTTTCAGATTTGTTTTCTCTAGTACTAGCAATTTCAGATTTGGTTTATTCCAGATCTAGTTTTTAGTACTGATAGTATTTCAAATCTCAATCAAGTTTTTAAGTTCAAGTATTGAAGATTTAGGTAGGTATGCTTCTTCATAAATCTTCTCACCCCCCCCTCTCATTCCCTCTTCTTGCTACCCTTTCATTCTTAAAGTATGATTTAAATTTCAGTTTTTACTTTGATGCTTTCCCTTTCCCCCAAGGTCCTTGGCTAGATTATGCGTTGGCTTTTCCCCTTTTTAGCTATGGAACCATCCTTTTATTTTGATCAATTATATTGTATCCCTTCCCCTAAAGCCACGTAGAAAAGTTGTAAGAGTATTATCTGGTCAAGTAGGGAAGCTCATTGTTTATGGTGCATCCCTCAGGCTAAGTAGAGATACCTACTTGTGTGCCTTTCTCTAGCTTTATTCCCTTTTTATTTTATTCATTTACTTTTCAACACTTTTGATTTCAGTTATTTACTTTTTATTTGCATGGTTTGAAGTATTTAAATTCCTAGATGTGTTAGTTAGGACACTTTTAGACGCATGTATTTTAGGGTGGTAGTTAGAAGTAGATCACCAATATTAATCGTTACACTTTCACATTACTAAAAGAAGCTAAAAATAAAGTGGCTACTTTTCTTGTGTTCGACCCGTTATGGTATTGTAATTTTAATTCTCTATTCAAGGTTTAGATTTGGGTGACAAGATCCAAGCTTTGAAGCATCTCTGTTCAAGTTCAAGTTTTTCTTTCAGACTTGTTTTCTCTAGTACTAGCAATTTCAGATTTGGTTTATTCCAGATCTGGTTTTTAGTACTGGTAGTATTTCAAATCTCAGTCAAGTTTTCAAGTTCAAGTATTGAAGATTCAGGTAGGTAGGCTTCTTCATAAGTCTTCTCACCCCTCTCTCATTCCCTCTTCTTATTACCCTTTCATTCTTAAGGTAGGTTTAAATTTCAGTTTTTAATTCGATGCTTTCCCTTTCCCCCAAGATCCTTGGCTAGATTATACATTGGCTTTGCCCCTCTCTAGCTATGCAACCATCCTTTTATTTTGACTATTTATATTGCATCCATTCCCCTAAAACCAAGTAGAAAAGCCCTTGTAAGAGTACTCTCTGATCAAGTAGGGGAGCTCATATTGTTTATGGTGCATCCCTCAAGCTAAGTAGAGATATCTACTTGTGTGCCTCTCTCTAGCTTTATTTCCTTTCTATTTTATTTATTTACTTTTCAGCACTTTTTATTTCAGTTATTTATTTTTTATTTAGATAGTTTGAAATATTTACATTCCCAGATGTGTTGGTTAGGATGTTTTTAGATGCATGTGTTTTATGGCGGTAGTTAGAAGTAGATCACCAATATCAATCGTTACACTTTTGCATTATTAAAAGAAGCTAAAAATAAAGTGGTTGTTCTCCTTGTGTTCGACCTGTTAGCTACATTGATCCATACGTTTGCGGTTACTTTTAAAAATTCAAATAGCCCCCAAACAATGATTCATTAATAAAGTTGCAGACATTATTCACTCTCCAACTAAACAGTGGAATGCCCCTCTCATATATTCTTCTTTTCCATTGAGGGAAGCAAAGGCAATCTTGCAAACTCCCTTACCCATCACTCCCAAAGAAGATTCATGGTATTGGAGACCTTCCAAATTAGGTAAATTTTTAGTTAAATCGGCATATCATTTAGCAATTAATTTAAATAATGGTTGGGCATTATCATCAGTTGCATCTTCTTCGTCTAATACTTCATTGTTTTGGAATGATTTATGGAGATTGGATATTCAATCAAAAATACAAATGTTTCTATAGAGGTAATGTGTTAATGCTTTGGCTGTAAATAAATTGCTTTTTCTCCGGTCTATATCTCCTTCAACCATCTGTCCTATTTGCAATGAGGAGGAAGAAACTGTGGTCCATGCCCTTTTTAGGTGCTCCTTTGCGGCATCATGCTGGCACGTATCCCCTTTTCGTCTGGATTCCTCTACCTTACATAGGACCGAGTTTATTGATCTGGTAAGCTTCATTTTGGAAAAGTTTAAGGGCTGTCCCAATCAAAGAGACTGCCACATCCAGTGGTCTTTTCTGTTCTAGAAAATTTGGAAATCAAGGAACAAGGTGGTGTTTAATTTTGAAAATTCATGTTAACTGCTACCATTTCTGCTTTCCATCATACAGTTGAAGAAGGTAGACTGGGTTCCCACCGCTTATTTAATCTTCACGTGTCCAATAGGAGCCCTTTTTCTCCCTATTGCACTTCTAATTTTAGCCTTCCTGTTTTTGCACTTGACATTGTGTTGGCATTTTCTGATGGAGCCTGGAATTCAAAGTCTAAGAAAGGAGGAAGAGGAGCTATTATTTTTGATAGAGGTAAAAATTTTATCGTGGAAAAATGCAAGTTTGGTTGGGGATCTTCAGCAGCTGCTGTTGAAGCTAAAGGAGTCCAGGATGCCTACTGCTTGCCCAAAGTGTTGGTTTCTTGAAGGTTGCAGTGTTTTCAGACTACAAAGGTCTAATTGGGGTCCTAAATGGGATGTCCTCGTCACTGGATTGGATGACATGCTCCATTGTGGGTGATATTCTAGCTCTAGCTTTAGATTTTACTTCGGTTGTGTTTAATTTCATTCCTAGATCCTCTAATAAGGAAACACATTTTCTTGTGGGTGGGGCTGCCAAGTTCCACCTCTCTAGAACATGGTGGCCTACCTCCCCTTTATTTCTTGTAAACTTGTCTTTCCTCTGCAGGAATTATTCTATAATTGAGTTTGCTTAATGAATTTACTATTTTACCCAAAAAAAAAAAAAGAGGGTTGAACTAGTGACTTTTTTTTTTTCCGGGTGGTGGATTTTTAATTTTTCTCTCTTTGAGGTTTAGAAACTTATAAATATTCAGTATAAATATCTTTTGGGGAGAGGGGTTGATTTCGTTGTGATCATTTCAATGACTATAACTTCTAAAGCATAGAAAAAAATACGCAATATTGGAAAATATGAATGAAATAGGTAATATTGAGTGTGAATTCCATTTTGTACAACAAAGTAGCTTCATATTGCATAGGTTTGCCCATATCTTCTCGATAAATGTGCTGGTATTCACATTCGAAACTTGTGATAGTGAATCATTTTTGATCATTTAGACAATCTTGTTATTATGTGATTTTTTTTTTTATTTTTTTTTTTTTACGGGATAGAGAGCATACTGTCATATTGCAAAATTAATTTAAAAAAAAAAAAAAAAATGGAAATCCCACAAACATTGATATAGCGATATAGTTCATACTTCTAAATTAAATCTAAAGATCCCCTTATCGATCAAAACAAAAGTTGGATATCTTGATACAAGGAAACCATAACTTGAGCCTTCAATGCTAACTTAATCTCTCAGGTCAGTACTATAACACTTCCACAAAACTCAACAGGATTGCATGCAAAAAAACATTCATCCAAGAAAATGGATAGATTAGTTCTATTTTGGACAAGTATTTAGCTAGTTGAGAACTAATAGGAAGCCCATGGAGGTAGCAGAGTTCGCAAGAGACTTTCGCCTCAGAAAGTGTGTAGTTCTGAGTTTGATTCCTCTTACCTTCCTGAGGCCACTCACACGGGAATGTTTAGTGCTTGTTACTATTTTTAGTAAAAGTTGAATGGTTTTCATTCAATCTCATTATGACGTGGTTCATGCAGTTGTGGGGTTAGTGTGGGCCCACGGGACTAGTCGTTGAAGGCTTGGTTACCCATCATTAACAGAAAAATAAATAAATAACTAAAAAAAATAAAGAAGCCCAAGGTATTGGTTTCTTCTATTTGAATTCTCTTGATTCAGCCATCTAATTTACTTGAAAATTAAAGCAATATTATGGAAATTGTGGTACTTTTCTTGTGACCACATTTTTATCCTCCTTTTTTTTTTGGGGGGGGGGGTGGCTGGAGAAAGAATGCTACAAAGCTGGGAAGTGTATGTAAGCACCTCCTCGTATCTATCTCTCTCCCCCTTCCATGAAATAACATATCTCTCCCTATTGTGGGAGGAGAGAGATTGACACATGAGGTGCTAGCATACACTACACGATTGGACAGCATTCTTTCTTCCCTTTTTTAAGACAAAAAGCAATATAAAGGGATAGCAAAAACCCTAATATAGAATGGAAGAACCATTTAATTCTTTTACTTATTTAGAATTTGAGCAATATACTCTATAGTTACACGCACTAATTGTAGCTAGTCGAAACTTCTCCATGATATTCTATGTCCAAATCTGATGGACCAGCCCTCTTGATATGTGAAGGAGGTGGAGAATTATGATGATGTGGGTTTGGACCACTTGGACTCTCCCTCTTGATACTGTAAGAAGGAGGTGGAGAAATATGATGATGTGGATTTGGACCACTTGGACTCTCCCTGTTGATACTGTAAGAAGGAGGTGGAGAATTATGATGATGTGGGTTTGGACCACTTGGACTCTCTCTCTTGATACTGTAAGAAGGAGGTGGAGAATTATGATGATGTGGGTTTGGACCACTTGGACTCTCCCTCTTGATACTGTAAGAAGGAGGTGGATAATTATGATGATGTGGGTTTGGACCACTTGGACTCTCCCTCTTGACACTTAATAGAGTGTTCCCTTTAATATCTGCATAATCCCCCACTCCAAAGCATTTCTCATGCACAATCCCACGATAACTAGATACAATATCATTTTTTGGACAAGGAAGGATTGCATTGTCATGGCTTTTCTTCAATGAGAAGAGTTAGAACTGATAGAACTTCATTTTTTCCCTCAATCATGTGTGGTTTTTATAGCTTAATAAAAGATTAGATATTTGGAAAGATTTCAAAGAATAAAATCTTTCTTAATATTTTGATATTATAATCTAGCTTTCCAAAAATTTTAATTTTAATTTTTTTTTTTGAAATATCCACGAGCATAATCTTGCTTGATTTTTAGATATTATAATTTTTTTATTTTTTTATTTTTAGTAAACTTTGACATTACAACTTTCTAAAAGTTTAGTTGTTTGGGAAGATTCAAAGAACATAATCTTGCTGTATATCTTAAGATATATCTAGTGAACTACTACTTACCAATATTGTAACCCCAATTATTTTTCACTTTGGATATCCCTTAAACCCATAGGCAAATCTTCATTAAAAGATAGTCAATAAAAGGAAGTTGATTCACTCATTGTGCTGATTTTTCAGCTTGGAGATCCCGTAGCCCCAAGCGGCAAGTTTTAATAAAGATCTTTGATGTATAGGATTTCCTTAGAAATCTTTCCAAGAAAACCCACATATAAATCCTTGGAAATCTTTCCAAGAAAATCCTTTTCTTGTAATTCTTCCTCCCAACTTTTCATAATTTTTTTTTTAACTTTTTTTTTACCAAAAAAAATCTTCATAATTATCTTTCCCGCATCCTCTCTCTCTATTTCTGTTTTACTTTTGTAAATCTCTCCCCATAATTATTCACCAAAAATAATGAGGAATGCATAAGTTAAGAAATCAATTTCCCTATTTTATCTCTTGTTATTCTCTTTCTTTTTCTTTTTATCTTTGTTTGGTAACTATTATTCTTTTTCTTTATCAAAACATCTAAAGAGGAAAAGAGCTTGAGAAGGAAAAGGAAAAGAAGGAATGGACGTGAGAGAGTATAACTAAAGGAAAGAATTTGAGAAAGAAAGGAAAGGAGATGAAAAGGAGTAAGAAACTAAAACTTTAAATAGTATTTAATTATTAAAAGAAATACTAAGAAGGTTTTTTTTTTTTTTGGTGCCCTCCTTTCTCTCTTCCTTTCAAATTTTCCTTTTTCTCTAATATCTTCTTTCTTGATAAAATTCTTTATTTTTTGTTTTCAAAATTAATCTCTTCATATCGAAATAGTAATAATTAATCTCCTTATTTGTCTCAATATCATTTTCTTAAATTTCTTCCAAATTAGTCTCCTTAAATCTCTCTTTCTCTCTCTCTCTCTCTCTCTCTCTCTCACACACACACACACACACAGACGTTCCTATTTTTTATAATACCTTCTCACATGTAATAAAATTCTTTATTTTTTCTATTAAAAATTAATCTATTCATACCGAAATAATAATAATAATAATAATTAATCTCCTTATTTGTCTCAATATCAATTTCTTTAATTTCTTCCAAATTAGTCCTCTTAAATCTCTCTCGCTCTCGCTCTCTCTCTCAAATTTTCCTTTTTCTCTAATATCTTCTTACTCTTAATAATATTCTTTATTTTTCTTTTAAAAAATTAATTTCTTCCCACCAAAATAATAATAATAATAATAATAATTAATCTCCTTATTTGTCTCAATATCAATTTCTTAAATTTCTTCCAAATCAGTCCTTAAATCTCTCTCGCTCTCAAACTTTCCTTTTTCTCTAATACCTTCTCACTCTTAACAAAATTCTTTATTTTTTCTTTTAAAAAATTAATTTCTTCCCACCAAAATAATAATAATAATAATAATCTAAATAATAATAATTAATCTCCTTATTTATCTCAATATCAATTTCTCAGATTTCTTCTAATTTAGTCTCCTTAAATCTCTCCATAACTCCCTCTCTCTCCCTCCTATTTACTTTTGTTAATTTCTCTATAATTATTAAAAAAAAAAAATCATTCATCCTCTCAAGTTTCTCCCTCTTCACTTTCCAGAGTTCTCTCTCTCTTCTGCTTTCAACCTTTTCTTTTTCTCTAATATTTTCTCACTCTTAATAAAATTCTTTATTTTTCTTTTGAAAAATTAATCTCTTCTTACCAATAATAATAATAATCTTAGATCATCGCTTTACCACGTGGAGCTCGCCCAGGTAACTAGGGCCAACCTGGGCGATGAACGCTAAGGAGAGGAGGAGAAACAACGATGACATTCTCTTCTTCCTTTTCATTGGATCACCTCTATCCTCTCTCTTTCTCTCTAAGCAGCTCTGTTACATCCATCCCATGACCAAACCACTAACCAGTTAGCACAATTAAGTTATCAATTTTTTCTTTTTTTCTTCCACTTCTTCTCTTACATGTGAGCTTTCTCAAATTTATGTAGGTACGAGTTCCTTGCAGCAGCTTGTTCAAGATGGTTACAGTCCAATGTGGTCATTGCACCAATCTCCTCTCCGTCAAGTTCTCCCAGCAACAAATCAGCTTCACCTCGGCCATCCTGTCTTCTCTTCTTCTCACATCTCATATCATACACAAAAAGGAATAATCAAATCTCGTCTAAAACACCTCCCAAGTAATATCAAAATTTCCTGCATGACATTCAAACCTGCTGATTGATCAACCTAACCCAGCTGACCTTGCGGTGTCCGTTGTCCATGGAGGCCTCCAGTTGCTAATTGACGTGAGAAGCTTTACTTTTCCATTCACTTTCTTTTCTTGTACCTCACAGTTTTCCATCGACTGGAGAGAATGTCAAGATTAATCAATTTAGGCCAAGTGGGTTTCACGTTTTTTACTCTTTTTCTGAACTCAAAACAACAATATAGTTCTTGCCAACGATTAAAGTATCGGTATCAGTCGTCGTATCGGTCGGTCAAAATTAAGATACGTATCGGAGGGTATTGTATCGTATCGGAGGGTATTGTATCGTATCGGAGATACACTAAGATACTTTAAAGATACACACATAAATAGATAGGAAACATTTTTTTAAACACTTTTGCATAAAGAATTTGTTAACAAAATTATTGATAACATGTATTATGCATAAACACTAAATTGAGGGTATCGCACTGAAAATTCAAGGTCTGTAGTTGTCCCATAAATGTAAAATTCTTATTCTCAACCTTGATTTCCACTTTAGTTGGAGAGAAATATGGCTAGTGGCAACATTAGAATAAAAACCCCTAAAAAAATCATGTTTTTTTAAAAAATTACCCATCTTGGCCATTATATGACCGTAGCGCACTATATCGGTACATACCGATACTCACCAATACGTACCGATCGATACATACCGATACTCACCGATACATACTTATACGTACTGATTGATTTACATCAATACTCACCGATACATACGAAATGTACATTTCACCTCGATTTTATATTTTTCATAAAGTCATATCGGTGTATATCGTATCGATGTGTATCGATGGTGTATTGATGCATATCGCCTTCTTGCTCTTTTAAGTTCTTATGTAATCTTCTTCTACGCCCGGAAATATAGATAATAGAGACAGAAGAATAGATTCTAATTCTGTAGATAGGAATTTGATAGATAAAAAAACGAAGTTTGTTTTTACTTTTATTTTAGATTGGATCCTATTTAAATCCATTTTTTCCTCTAGGCATGTGAAGTTGATTCAGGGTTTGTTCCTTTGTATGTAACAATTAGTTGGGGAAATATTGCTAGCTGATAAATGATTTTCCTTGTAATATTGTCCTGTTTCTTTGTCATGTGCAGGTTTAATCTCTTGGATATATCATACTACTATTAAAAAGTATGTACTCCCTGTCTTAGGTATACTTTTTTAAAAAGACAAAAAAGACAAAAAAGACCATCGACGTCTACCTAAAAAACATTTCAATGGACCAAAAAACCCCTCGAAATGGAAGAAGAAAAAAAATAATAATAATAAAAAATTACGTTCAGGGTAATTAAATGGTCTATTAATTCAATATTTGATTTGCATTTGATTGACATTTATTTTCGACATTTATTCAGCATTTTATTTTGAATTGAGTACTTCGTGTCTTTGGTATACTTTTTTAAAAAGACATAAAGTCCAGTGCATCTATTGATTCAGAATATGGATGATTCAAAAAAAAAAAAAATCAAAAACTAAAAAGCCAAACATCTCTCTCCTCGTAGAAGAAAGACCGCCAAACATCTCCACATTAATGTGCCCAATAAATGAAATGATTGCATATCTTAATACAAATCAAATCAAATTGCTGTTATGGGTATTTTATCTCTCATCTCCGGCCGATCTATCACTGTTGTCTCTTCTCAAATTGTTGCACGTAGCTGAGCAATTTCAATTCCTTTGAGGAAGTCCTATACTACAAGCCTCATTTCGACCAAATCTTAAGGAGAATCGGTATTTTGGATAAAAGCTTCAAAGGTAAAGACTGATCACAATCTTCCTTTTCCTCCCTGTCTTTGGTATACTTCTTTAAAAAGACAAAAAAGTCCATCGACTTCTACCTAAAAAACATTTCAATGGACCAAAAAACCCCTCGAAATGGAAGAGGAAAAAATAATAATAAGAATAAATTACATTCAGGGTAATTAAATGGTCTATTAATTCAGTATTTGATTAACATTTGATTGACATTTATTTTCGATATTTATTCAGCATTTTATTTTGAATTGAGTACTCCCTGTCTTTGGTATAATTTTTTAAAAAGACAAAAAAGTCCATCAATCTCTATCTAAAAAAAAATTCAATGGACCAAAAAACCCTCGAAATGGAAGAGAAAAAAATAATAATAATAAATTACATTCAAAGTAATTAAATGGTCTATTAATTCAGTATTTGATTATCATTTGATTGAAATTTATTTTCAAAATTTATTCAGAATTTTATTTAGAATTGAATATACCAAAAGTCTCTCCCAATTTGAGGAAAAAAAAAAAATTCAGGAAAACTACTCTCTTATGTGCAGTGTAAAAACCAAAAGTCTCTCCCCTAAATAATAAAAGGGTATAGTTAGTAAGAGATTATGAAATTAATTTGAGTTTTGTTTAAAGAAAAAAAAATTCCAAAAATAAATCTTGTCCAGAATGTAAAAGTCAAATGTCTCTCTCCGAATTTGTGAAAAAAAAAATCAAAAAATAAAGGTATAGAAGTCGAATGGCTCTCTTTCTCTGTATTTAATATAATTAGATGATCTATTGATTCAGAATATGGATGATTCAAAAAAGGAAAAAAAATATATATTCAAAAACTGAAAAGCCAAACGTCTCTCTCCTCGTGGAAGATAGACCGCCAAACGTCTCCACATCAATGTGCCCAATAAATGAAATGATCGCATATCTTCATACAGATCAAATCAAATTGCTGTTATGGGTATGTTATCTCCGGCCGATCGGTCACTGTTGTTTCTTCTCAGATTGTTGCACGCAGCTGAGCAATTTCAGTTCCTTTGAGGAAGTCCTTTACTGCAGGCCTCACTTCGACCAACTCTTAAGGAGAATCGGTAGTCTGGAAAAAAGCTTCAAAGGTAAAGACTGATCACTATCTTTCTTTTCCTCCAAATTAATTAGCTAGAACAACGTACTAGCTACTTTAATTTGTTGTTTAGTTAATTAATTAATTGACACTTAGATCTTATGCCAATGCCATTCTTTCAAGGACATCAAAATTTGTGAAACCAGAGAAACTAATCGTCGATACTGAGGTAATTAAACCCCTTGAAATCTTACATATATAAATCATATGAGATACACCATAATGATAAGAAGGCATATATATCTGCAGTTCAACTGTATGTATAAATATAGTATCGGATGGATTTTACAGAGAATACCTATCAAGTGGGAGTCGGATGGATGATCCTGATTATTCTTGAGTGCTAGATGGATTGGGGAACATGCTTAATATTTTGTTAGAATTGAAATCTCCAAAACTCCAAACTGTCGGGACCACTAGAGATCATCATATGCATGGTCTCAAATTTAATTAACATTTGGGAAGCTGAATCCACTATATTTCAATATAAAAAAGTTTGCGTCTAAATTCATTTGAACCAGCCTCTTGCACTGGGTAATGATGTTCAATCAAGTAAAAAAAAAAAAAAGAAGCTTTTAAATTGAGATATTTCGACGTGTCTTTCCAAATTTCAATTCAATCTCTTCCTTTTCTTTTCTTCTTTTTTTGTGAAGAACTCAATATATTCTTCATTGTGCTAACCATACAACTCGCTGCTACCCTGCAGACGGTGTTCAATCAGGTAAGAAAAAATGGGTTTTGAATCAAGATATTTCAACGTGTCTTTGCAAATTTCAATTCAATCTAATCCTTTTTCTTTTCATTTTTTTGGGTAAAGAATTCAATCTATTCTTCATTGTGCTAACCCTACAACTAGTTGCTACATTTTCTTTCCATCTGTGCTTCCTGTCATTGCCTCCAGAGAGCAATTGAGTAGGGAAACAGGTTGGCCTCTATGTGTTTTTTCTCTTTATGGTGTATGAAATTTCGGCGTTTTTATAGCCTAATTCCATGTTTCGTCCAAAAAAGACTACCATTCATAAATTCTTAAAGTTTTTCTCCCCCCTTCCCTGTTTATTGACTACCATGATAGAGTTTAGATATTAATTTTGTTATGTCTTCTAGGTGGATGGAAGATTGAGCATGATTGAAACTATAGCCTCTACCTCGGTACCACCATACACAATACTTGGGGGACAGCCCTTGCTAATACTAAGATTTAGGAGTTGCAGAGCCCAGAGTTATAATGTACACTTATCTATATAGGGCAGATTTGGGAGCAGACCTATTCTTAGCATGGGCCGGACAGTCAGCGAAACCAACGTCCTTGAATCTCTATATCATGGGTTCTCTGAGGTTTCTATGGTCTGCTAATTTTTACTGATATGATCTTTTGCCGGGTGTATGTTTGGACAGATTTACTGCTGAAATTCATTGTAATATTCAACGCATGTGATCTTATTTCTAGATTTACAATGGTTGCGGTGAACTTTTTGGCATATTGATTACTATCCTTTTTATGCAAGAGGTCATGAAGGTGCCTTATCCAAGATCTGAAGCCATGCCAATTTGCATTTTAGTAAGGTCATGGTTAACTCGATTTGACTGTGTCACAGGGTCTGGTGGCTGAATTCGAAATTCCCAAACATGGAAACTGAAGAGAAGAGAAGTATCCGTCTATTCAACTTTGTCACAGGGTGTGGTGGCCGAATTCAAATTTCCCAGCATTGAAACTGAAGAGAAAAGAAGTATCAGTCAATTCGACTGAATCACAGGATGTGGTGGCTAAATTCGAAATTCCCAAACATTGTCAGCAGTTGCATTCTCCCCTTCCAGAGTTGTAGAGTTTTGGTTTTACCAAAAAAAAAAAAAAAGTTGTAGAGTTTTGGAACTCAAAAAATTTGGATACTATCTCCTTAATTGCTTGTGATTGTATTCATCTAAGGCACCTGGTTATACATATTTAAATAGTTAATTCCCAATATGGCATGATTACAACATGAAACAAGGTACTTAATCTTCTTTTTCCATCTTTTAGTTTGAATTTTACTATCAAGAGTGATCCTCCAGAAATGTGTATAGGAAATTATCATTCCCCTGCTATTCACTCAACCTGTGCTTGTTCACCACATTTAAATTTGTGAAAAAAAATAATATGCTTACTTGAACTGCCTTAAAAATTCAAATAGTGATTGGATTTAAAGATTATATAACTAGTTCTTCGTTTTGATTTGATAGCATGAAGATATGATTAAGAATTAGTGGACTTGCTGGATGGAATGTTCTCATTTTTTTGCTGGACATCTGGGGTATAATAGCTCATTGTTGCTCGAGAAAGATACATGGAGGAATCCAAATATGCTGTTTTTTAACCTGTTACCTTGAAAATCTAAATGTTTTCTATCCTTTCTTCCCTTTAAAGGTGTTGTTTCTTGATTTAGGATCTGTTTGGAAAGAAAATCAACTTCTAGTTCCAATGTATAACATGGAAGCTGAAGAAAGCATTAGGTAAGATACCACTTACTCTGTAGTTGTTCCTAATTATTTTCGCAACCCTATATCTCTTGAATTGATGAGAGATCTTGTAATTGTGGCTGCACCAAGTACCATTTACTATCTCACGTCCCACTCGGTGTTTCTACACTATAAAGCTTTTACTAAGAAACTCTAAAACTCAACTCTTCCTTGGATGATATTTTATTCCCTTGATTTGCAGACTTATGAAAGACCATGTATATAAAGATAGATAGATTGTGGCAACAGAACATGTCCAGAAGTGTAGAAACTTCAGAATTTGACACAAACCCCAAATTATATGTTGGAAAGACTAATTAAGCAATGGTGTGTAAATAACTATATTGAGCTATCAATAGGATCAGTAAATGGTAGTATACGAAATAGTGATGGATCATTTCAAGATGTTAGTAGGGACATAGAAGGCATCAATGCTCTGGTTTGTAACTTTTCCAGTCAGTCCATTGAGGAGCAAAGGAGTGTCGGCAACTAAAATCTGAATTTGTGCAAAAGATAACTAAAATACTGAACCTTGAAATGCCTACATCATATTCTGAATGACAATTCCCCAATCTATTTATTTGTCTTGCCAATGCAAATCCTGTTATTTCCTCTTCTTTGTTGGTGGATCTTCAAGTTTGGATAAAGAGAAGGGAAGAAAATATGTCCTTTTAAGGTTGTGAAAAGAACTGAAGTTGAGATTGTATAAGAACTATTTGTTCCTAAAAGATTTACTCAAAATAATTTTATTATTTAGATTCATGTATGGAATGCTATTATTATTTCAGTCATCTCATATTTGTACAATATTTCAAGGCACAATCCTTCATGAAAAATATTCATTAAGTCTCTCTCTTTCTCTCTCAACACTAGACCACACGTGCAAGTTTGCTAGTATATATATATATATATATATATATATAGTCTTGTGCATACTGTTTGGAGGGGCATAATAGTTTCTATCATGATTATTCAAACAAGTAATAAGACAGTTGATCACCCTGGACTGGTTAAAGTATGCAAGTCATGTTTCTTTGTGGATAATCTTATATGACTAGCTGAAAATCTATGGTGCCTTTTCTGAAAAAGAAACTGCTCTATCAACACTAACAACTATAATTCATTCTTCTTGTTGTTTTGCTATATGTAATGAACTCTCTAAAAAGAGAACACTATGGTACCTTTGGCTTTATAGTGTTACCGAACCCATATTTTTTCCATCTTACATAGTTATATTTACTTTGAACTGGAACTGGAACTGATCCAAATCTTGGTGATCAGAGTGTGAAGTGAATTGGACGTTTGCCACACCTTGAAAAACCCAATCATCTTTCGTGTGTGTGTGTGCCTGTGTTTTATATTCCATGATTAGTTAGACATTTTAGGGGAAGAAAAAGAAAAGTTGCATTTGTTTTTCTTATTTATTGTTTAAAGAGTGAATACATTGTTTTGCTGAGGAATTCAATCTAGACCTAAGGGTATAATTTGTAATTAAGGCTAATAACTTTAAATACAATAATGATCAATATTTTTTTTCTAGAAACTACATCTAATTACAAGAGCCTCATAAAATTTCTGGTACCAAGATCCAAATTACAAAATCAACAAACCACCTACTTCCGGTAGAAAATTTTATCTACAAGGGGCGACCTATCTCTTATGCTTACATGTATGACAACGGAAATTTCACTTTACTTGATAAAAGTGGAAATACCTTATGGCAAAGTTTTGATTTACCTAGCAATACCCTTCTCCCAAGTCAACTGAACACCATAGTCTGGTTGGGGTGAGAGAGAGAGAGAGAGAGAGAGAGAGGGATCATGTAGAAAATAAAAATGGGAAATTTTAAGAGTTTTTATTGGTAAGGTATTTAACAATATTTCATTTTAATAGAAACAAACTTATAATATCATGAAAGAAATAGACGGGAGAGAATTTCAAAAGTTATAGACTTTTTTAAAGAATATTTAAAGATTAAAAAAATAAAAATATAAAATGGTGCCAATAATATTATTTTTTTCGCTAAAGATCAGAAATTTTATTGTAGAAATAAAAAAAACAATTAATAGACCCCCACCTTCGGCATGGCCAATAGCAGGGGAGAATAAATTGGGTAAAGGTATAAACATTAGATAAACCGAAACCTAGGTCTTGATTCTGCGTTGTGGGCAATCTCAGACCGTGAGATGGAAAAGAGTCATTAACTTCCGAAGACCTTGTTTTTGTTGCCTCCTTTATGAGAAAATCTGCCACGCAATTAGCTTCCCTAAAATAGTGTGTTATCTTCTAGCTAATAGAATTCAGATAGTCCTTCACTGACATTTAATTTGAAAAACAAACCAAGGAATAGATTTGGATTGAAGCGCTACCACCACTGCTGTTGAATTTCAATCCAAACAGCATCCACCTGTAATTCTTTGGCTTTAAGAATTCCTTCTATAAGAGCTGTGAACTCAGCATAGTAATTTGAGTGGACTCCTAAGAACTTCTTAAAAGAACCCATCACTGAGCCCATATGATTATGAAAAACACCTCCTACTCTAGAAACTTTTGAATTACTCAGAGAACAGCCATCCACATTTAGTTTTGTCCAACTAAAACCAGGTCTACACCAAAATACTTCTGATTTAAAAAATAAAAAATACTAACAAAAAAAAGTGAAGAATTTAAGGTATTTAAATAAACAAGAAGGGTAAAGTAGTTCAAGAAAATATTAGTTACAAGCACACTCATGAACTTATGATAATAATATAATAATATGGTATGATATGATATATATATATATATATATATAGCCTGGAGGAAGGTCTCAGACCTGTTTAATGTAGCCTGGACTAGCAAAGATTCAGCGATAGACAGGGTTGTTTGGTGGCGCAATAAGGGCAAAGGATGGTCCTTGAAGATGGGCTGGATGTCTAGCTTGCTTGTCACAATGGCTACGATCTGGAATGAAAGAAATCAGAGGCGCTATGATGGTATATCGAGAAGTATAGCATTAGTCTTTCGTGGCATTAAAAATGTGATTTCCTTTTTATGTAGTAGCCAAAAATTCTACCCCGAATCTGTTGAGGACCTCACTATCTGTAGAAGACTCAATCTGGGAACTGCTCTTCATAGTAGACAAGGCATTCAGGAAGTCCATTGGTGCAAGCCTACCCAGACTTGGGTGAAGCTCAATGTTGATGGGTGCTCCCTTGGCAACCTTGGCCGTGCAGGATGTGGAGGTATTTTTCGGGACCACCAAGGGAGAATGATGTGTTACTTTAATTTCTCCTTGGGCGTGGATACCAGTTTTTCAGCTAAGATATGGAGCATCATCAAAGGCATTTCGGTTGCTCAAGACTTGTGCATATATCACCTTTGGATTGAGTTTGACTCCTCAGCGACAGTTTCCCTCTTTCACCATAAACTCATTCCATGGTTCATGTATCAAGAATGGTGTCATCTTCTTTCATACTTGATCTTTGTAGAGTGGAAGATTTTCCACTGCTTTAGGGAAGCTAATCCTGTTGTTGACTACTTGGCAAAGACAACGGCTTCATCTGGAGTCTCCTCTGATGAGGCTACCCTCCCTCGAATGATGATCAATGAGCTGATAGCAGATGAAGGGGGGCGGCCTAGATTTAGATTCTATTCTCAGCAGCGGTGAGCCTCTGCTGATGGCAATGCCGAAGGTGGAGGCTCAACCCTTGCTGTTGTATCATATTTTTCTCTTTTTTATCCATTAATATAATCTGATCTTTTAGAGAGAAAAGATATATAGTGCCCGCAACATCTTCAGTATGGAGCAACACGATCTTTTCGCAGCTATTTTGTCTTGACATAGGTACACCCATTTGGTTAGCATTCTTTCTTACATATATATTAAGTAAATTAAAACTGATTACGAAGGGCATGCATGTTAACTATTTTGTTTCTTTATTCTCACTTTTTTTTTTAGGGAGAAAAAATAATTGAAATCTATTTGCTAACCCCGATTCATTTTTTTGTTCCTAAGAATGAACTAGGACCAAAATGTTGTTGGAAAAAATTAAAAAAGAAGCATCATTTAGAAACTTTTCAATTCAAAAAATAAGAGGGCAAAATAGGGGGATGTTTTTCAATGAGCACATGGTTAATTTGATGGGCAAAGAAGTAATTTCATGTTAAAAATGGAATACTTCCAATACAACTTCAACCACCACCACCACCACCACCATCCCCACCACAACCACTGTGACATTATCACCGCAACCACCACATCCTCCTTCACCGCCACTGCCACCACCATCATCTCCACCTCCACCGCTATCGCCACCACCATCCCCACTGACGATAAAGGGTCTGAACATAATTGGCAATTATGTAAAGAGTGTAATTCGTTAATAATGGCATTTCCTAGGGGGTGGCACCATAAATTTTCCTTTAATTTACAACATGCATTATGTAGAGGGAGAAGTGAGAAAAAGACAAGGCTTCTTGTGGTTCCCTTCCTTGTGCATTTAGGTTCCACATCTAACCAGTGATTCTAAGGGAAAAGAGGATAAATATCTTACCATGTAGATATAAGGATTGCATTTCCCTTGATTATGAATTCCAAACAATATATATTATTCATATTTTTTGTCTTTCTTTCTTAGTGTTTTTAATCTATTTATGGTGGTCTGTTGGATTTATGAATTGTATCTTGTGAGAGATTCTAATCCTACAAGCTTCACTCTCTTCTTTCTAACAATAAGTCTGCAACTCTCCAATGGCGAAAAGATCTCTCCCTCTCTCTCTCTCTCTCTCTCTCTCTCTCTCTCTCTCTCTCTCTTCCATCACTAAGCCGTTCTTTGTGAATCATTGTCTCCTTACACCCACTGTCCCCTATAATGCCACTACGGTGCCAAGCTCCCATGTATCTGTGCCGATGCTGTCGATTGGTTGCTTTGGGTCGCACTCACAATCGATGCCTTCGGTATTTCTAGGGGACAATGGTGATACTATATGTGAAACCGATTATATCTAATATATGTGACCTCATTACCGAATCCATGCGCCAATCCAGTAATGCAAACCTCATTCTCAACCAGATTTTTGAGTAGTTCAGAGCGAGGGAGGATTCTGTTGATCGCGATTCCCACCAGGAAGAGGAAGTAGTACATCATGAACAACCTCATCTCGAAGAATCGTCACAAGGAAGAGAGGAAGGAGAAACTCACCAGAATTGGGTAACAATAATCTGCTATTTCCACCCATTCTCAATTTATTTGTCAATTTTTTTCTGTGTAGCTCTAAATTTGATACTGGAAAAGAAAATTCATCCCAAAGTATCAGTGTTTGTCTTTAAAGAAAAATTTTCTCAACTCTAAATGTTCTCTGAAGTCTTTATTCCAATATTACTATGCTTGTTGACTGTGTTGTTTCTGCTTAAATTCTGCACCAGTTTTTATTTGCATCTTTTATCTTGTATATTTTATGTATCTGAAATTATTTTTATATATTATTTGTCTCGTATTTGGGGAATCATGCATCTTCTATATGTTGGAATGTTAGAGGATTACACTCCTCATCAACCGAAAATTGTCATTTGAAAAATATTAAGCCAGACATTGCTATCCTTGGTGAAACGAAAGTACCAAATCACACTGATCTCAAATCATTTTGTAATAAAAATTTGGTGGAAAACCTTTCAGGCCTAGTGTCTCTTCTAACTGTCTGGATACTTCGCTTTCTAACATCAATTTGGAAGAAATCATCCTTATGGGCAATTCCTTCACTTGGTCTAATAAGCTAAAACTACCTAATATAATCAAAGAATGCCTAGATAAAGTCTACGCCGACGTATCTTGGCTACCCTTCGCCCACGTACTTCTGTCTCAAAAAGTCGGCATCTTTTGAATCTGACCACAATCCCATTGTAATTTACCCATCATCTTCCCTGCATAGGACCAAAAAACATTTTCATTACCAACATGCATGGATGAGTCACCCTAAACTTGTCCTATTTTGCCTTAATAAACAGTTTGGGTGCCAATAATCTTTTGGCCAAACTGGCCTCCCTTAGTAGGCTGCGTTCAAAATGGAATTGGGAAGATTTTGGTCATATTGATCACATCAAAAGCAAACTCCTCTCTAGACATCTATCTCTAGAGAATGATGTTTCATTCAGTCTAAAACTAGTCTAAAACTAGTTTGGAAGGAGTCTAAAACTGCCTCAAAAGGAAAAAAAAGGAAAAACCGATTTTTTGGCCATCAAATTGGATATGGCAAAGGCTTATGACAGAATTGAATGAATTTCCTACTTGGTATCTTCAATTTCTTGGGTTTTTGTGACAAATGGAATAATCTAATTCATTAACTCATTAGTACTTCTTCCTTCTCAATTAAATTGAATGGCTTAGCTTTCAACAGTTTCACTTCCATTAGGGGTAATCGTCAGGGCTGCACCCTTAGCCCTTTTCTGTTCATTGTGGCTATAGAAGGACTACCTAGACTCCTTGCGGCTTATAGGGATTTAAACCTTTTTAAGTGGAACAAAGTCTCTAAACATGCATATGAGATAACTTATCTGTTTTTTTTTTTTTTTTGGCAGATGATACCTTTATCTTTTTCAGGGCTACCTATGAGGATTTTACCACAATTAAATGTATTCTAGACTTTTTTTCCTGACCTCTGTGGGTTGACCATAAATTATGAAAAAAGTGGATTGACTTTCAGTTCTAACATCAAGGGTGAGACCAAAAACCTTCTATGTAGAACTATTGGAATAAATGAAATGAGTAGTGATGCTTCTTATCTAAGGAACTAGATTATTCTACAACAAAAGTCGAACTATGTCTTCTCTTTTTTCGCTAAAATATTCAAGATATTATTAAAGGAAAAAAAAAAAACATGATTCTTAGACACCACCTTCGGCATTGCCATCAGCAAGGAAAGAATCAGCTACCACAAAAACGGTACCTAGGCCTAGAAAGAGCATCATGACCAAGCTCTTCCATTATGTGATTTGGAAAGATTACATTTCTCTCTGAGGTACCAGAATTCGCCGCTTCCTTGGCTAAGAAATCAGCAATACAATTTGCCTAACGATAGTAGTGAAAATTTTTTCAGGATATTAAGTTCAAATAAGGATGCAGAGCAGTCCATTTCTGAACAAAATACCTATGAATACAAGAAGCTTGAACAGCAGTCACCACCGAAACAGAGTCAAACTATGTCTTTTGCTAATACAACTAGCAGAATAACCAAAAAGTTGGGGCTTTGGAAAGCCAAACTCTTATCTTTTGCTGGAAGAAATTTTCTTATCCAATCCTCATTGGCTTCTATACCATCGTACATGATGTCTAAGAATATTTGTAGGAAGCTTGACTCAATTTATCTCCATTGGAAAATGTGACAACTCCAAGAAAATTCATCTCATTGGTTGGGAAAGAGTATGTTCACCTAAACGTCTTGGCAATCTAGGTAATAGGAAGTCCGAGACTCAAAATAAGGCCCTTCTTCTCAAACTTGGTTGGAGACTGTTAACTAATGATCGGAGTCTTTGGGTCTAGGTCCTTATATCCAAATATTTCCATAATATGTCTATTTTTTACAAAAAGACTTTAAAAACAAGGGTTCCTATCTGCTGGAATAGCATTGCAAAAATTCCACCCTCTCAGAAGCCTGTGGTAATTCGCAAGATAGGAGATGGAGCCTATAAAGCTCTGGGTCTTGATGGAATGCCGGCCAAATTCTTCCAATCAAATTGGAATTTTGTTGGCCCTGACCTCATTTCTACTGTGAAAAGGTTTTTTTTTTTTCAAATGGCTTGACGTTGGAAGAGTTTAATAATACTGTCATTATTTTGATCCCTAAGCAGAAGAGCCCTGAAGAGATTAGTCAGTTTAGGCCTATTAGTTTATGCTCAGTTGTTTATAAAGTTATTGCCAAATGCATGGTTAATAGGCTTAATCCCATCTTAGATTCCCTTATTAGCCCTTCTCAAAGCGCATTTGTGCCTTCAAGGTCTATCTCTGAAAACGTATATGTTGCTCATGAGATTCTTCACCAAATGCGCATATCCAAAGGTAAATCCAGACATATGGCACTGAAACTTGACCTTTGTAAGGCCTATGATAAGGTAGAGCGGCCTTTCCTAGAGGCCATGCTCCTCAAAATAGGTTTTGCTCAGAAATGGGTTAGATGGGTGATACAATGTGTATCCACAGTGTCTTACCACATTAGAGTCAATGGTAACATCATTGACCAAGTCAATCCTTCTCATGGACATAGATAGGGATGCCCCCTCAGCCCTTATCTATTCCTCTTTTGCCAAAAGGCCTTGTCTTGCTATCTCTTTCTGGCTGAGTTTCAAAATCAGCTCTCTGGTATTAAAATCAGTAGATTTGGCCCAGCTGTCTCTCATCTATTTTTTGCTAATGATTATTTACTTTTCTCTAAGGCTGGTATTAGGGAGAGTAACACCATTATAAACCTTTTGAATAACTTTTGTCTGGTGTCTCGGCAAGAGCTTAGTGTTGCTAAATCAAATATCCTATTTAGCCCAAATGTGTCTTCTGAGCAAGAACGTGATATTTCTTCTATCCTGGGGTTTAAAGTTATGCATATCCATGGGAAGTATCTCGGTCTCCCCACAGAATTTGGGAGGACTAAGCGAGCTTTATTTTCTAGTCTTGTAGAGAGGGTCCAATCTAAACTTCCTGGATGGAAGAGTTGCTTTCCTCTGCAGGGAAAGAAGTCCTTATGAAGTCAGTGGTCACAAGTATTCTCCTTTATCCCATGTCTATGTTCTTGCTCCCTTTATCTATTTGTAATAAATTGAATAGATGTCTCAAACATTTTTTGTGGAAAGATAAAGAAGGTAAAGGGGTCTTTTGGTTGAGATGGGACAACCTTTGTAGAAGCAAAACCATGGAGGCTTAGGTTTTAGAGATTTTCAAAGATAATTTGGCCCTTTTGGCTCGGCAATGTTGGAGAATTATGTCTAATGAAGAGGCCCTTTGGGTGAAAGTACTTAAGGGAAAATATTTTCCTTCCTCTTCTTTTTTGGATGCTAAGCCCAAGCATGGCTGTTCTTGGGCTTGGAGGAGTCTCTTGAGAGGGGGGTCCCTCCTGTGTGATGGTCTCTAGAAGGCCATTGGTGATGGAAATCCACATCCATCCTTGATCCTTGGATCCCATCTCTCCCGAGAGGAAGGATTCTATGTCCCTGATGAGCACATTTATGTGTGAAATCTAGGGTAGTAAAACATTCATCTTACATATTTAGAATGAAGCTACCTTGGGCTTTACCCTCCTTTTGCAGGTTTTATATTTTCAAGGCCTTAAGGACTATCAAACGCTATATCTCCAATTTTACACGTAAAGTGGTCATGTTTCTTTCGATGGTTGCGAAGAGGAAGAAATTCTGAGCAAGATGGATACGTTCAATTAAAAGTACACATCTGTTTAGTCACCTGTACAAGTGATTATTCTTTTCGGGTCGAAAAAAGAATAATGGATCAAAACTGAACCGAGATGCAGAACTAGCCCATCTGCAGTTATCCCATAGGTACAAGGAATATTCCAAATGCCAACAGGGACCGATGAATCACACCCTTAAGTGATTGAAGATTCATTTTTTGTAACAACAACTACCTAACGTAGTTAGTAAGTTGTGGTGTGCAAAATCTCTTCCTTATTAGGAGGTCTCAGGTTTCTTACGCAAGAAGAGACAGAAAAAGGAAAGAAAAAAAATGTCCAAATCTTGTCTCTTTCCTCCACATCATCAACTAAGATGTCCAAATCCTCCAAGAGAGGAGGTTGTGAGCAAGTTTAAGAGAGAGAGAAAAAAAAGGGAGAAAACCAAAATCATGGGAGATCTCCTCTCCTACGATTCTCTCTTCTCTCTCCTCCACCTCACAATTGTGGGCCCCCCAAACCCTAATCGTTGGTCTCTCTCCCTATTCCTCTATAAATAGAAAAACGTTCAAGGGGAAAGGACGGCTAGTTATTATTTTTGAGCTCTCTTTTTCTCTCTCCTTAGGCGCAATTCAATTTTAGGGTTTTATCTCTTTTTCTAGGTTTAGTCTCTTTTAGTTCTTCTTACATTTTGGTTAAACATTTTTGTAATGGAGTTTTAATTAATGAATATGCAAGTTTTTCTTTCATGTTTATGGTTTATGGTATTGTAATTTTAATTCTCTAGTTCAAGGTTTAGATCTAGGTGACAAGATCCAAGCTTTTAAGCATCTCTGTTCAAGTTCAAGTTTCTCTTTCAAATTTGTTTTCTCTAGTACTAGCAATTTCAGATTTGGTTTATTCCATATCTGGTTAATAGTACTAGTAGTATTTCAAATCTCAATCAAGTTTTTAAGTTCAAGTATTGAAAATTCAGGTAGGTAGGCTTCTTCATAAGTCTTCTCACCCCCCTCTCATTCCCTCTTCTTGCTACCCTTTCATTCTTAAAGTAGGATTTAAATTTCAGTTTTTACTTTGATGCTTTCCCTTTCCCCCAAGGTCCTTGGCTAGATTATGCGTTGGCTTTGCCCCTCTCTAGCTATGGAACCATCCTTTTATTTTGATCATTTATATTGCATCCCTTCCCCTAAAGTCAAGTAGAAAAGCCCTTGTAAGAGTATTCTCTGGTCAAGTAGGGAAGCTCATATTGTTTATGGTGCATCCCTCGGGCTAAGTAGAGATACCCACTTGTGTGCCTTTCTCTAGTTTTATTCCCTTTTTATTTTATTCATTTACTTTTCAACACTTTTGATTTCAATTATTTACTTTTTATTTGCATGGTTTGAAGTATTTGAATTCCTAGATGTGTTGGTTAGGAAGTTTTTAGATGCATGTGTTTTAGGGTGGTAGTTAGAAGTAGATAACCAATATTAATCGTTACACTTTTGCATTACTAAAAACAGCTAAAAATAAAGTGACTACTCTCCTTGTGTTTGACCCATTAGCTATACTGACCCGTATGCTTGTGGTTACTTTTAAAATTCAAACATGTTTTTCGCACCGTTGCTAGGGAAACAGTTCCATGTTATTTTTCGCTTTCTTTTTGTAAATCAGAGTGCTTTGTTTTGTTTTGGTTTTTCTTTTATTGAATTCCTGAGAAGAACAACTTACAATAATAGTTGTATTTGTGGAGGTCGCTTAGCCTCATAGTATGATAAAGACAAGTTTCGCCCTATAGCAGTACCTCAAGAATTGACCTGAGCAACCCCGGATCCCAGCCAGTAAGCTCCCAAAAAACCAAAAATAAATAAATAAATAAATAAAAGTTTTCTTTCCATTCTTTTGTGCTTGTCTTGCTCTAGTTGTGGATAGTTTTCCGTTGTATGAGTGTTAGGTGGATACGTAATACTATGAATCAGTAAGAAAGAAGAGATCCAACAAGTATTGACCCTATACGTTTGCTCTCTTTAAAACCTTTCAATATGGGAGACAAACAGCAAAACCCTCTACCTAAATCTCTGAAAGATAGGTTCTACCCTACTAGAACAGCCCAACCTTCTTGCATAGTTCTACCAAAAGCCCAGGGCAACAATTTTGAGCTCAAATCTTAGTACATCACTATGTTGCCCCACTTCCATGGGCTGCCCTCTGAGGATGCATATTTCTGATGAAAAGTTACTTGCACTGTCCAGTGAACCATGGTTTGCTGACATTGTCAACTTCTTAGTTTCATGTGTGACTCCAGATCATTAGATTCTGAATCAAGTAACCCAAGTTCATATCTCAGTGGAACCTCAAAGGGAAATCAGTTTCCTTTTGTTTTTTGTTTTTGGAGTCAGTTTCTTTTTATTTTTTTTCCCCTTTGCTCGTTTTTCTTTTGTTTTTTGATCTGGCTAAGGATGAAATCCTACTTTAACTTTTGGTTAATGATCATACCATTCAGTTGCTTGATATATGAATGTAAGAATTTTTTATTAAGGTATCCATCTTGAACACATAAAAACCCTGTTGAGAAAAAAGAAACAAGCTTGTGTCTTGAGATGGGACTCCTTTTTGAAAAATAAGAAAACCTTGTTTTATGGTGTTGGACCATATGTAAGTCTGTGGGTTCCGTGTACTCTCGTTTTGGAGTTGAGACTTTCTTTTTAATTTGACATGTGTTGACAAATACACAATTTTAAATGAAGTGTGGAAAGTGATAAAAATGAAAAGTAAGAGTTGATTTCCTTAGAACCAGACAGGGCATTGCACCTCAGGCAGCATGGTGTCTTGATCGAAACTCTTAGGGAAGAAATTTCTGAAAGAACTCTAGCATCACTATCTAAGTGGGCATATGTAAAAAGCGAAGCTACATAGTAACTTGGGTGTCTGATGTTTGCTTTACCATGTCATTCAGGCCAACAGTAGTGGAGTATGATAGAGTTATTATGAAAAAAAAAAAGAGAAAGAAAACCACACAGCTGGAAAATATGTGTAAATATCATCAATGCCTTGATAACATGTTTGGTCAAAAACACTCCAATGCCTTTGTCATTGGTTCCCTATTACTTCACAAATGGTCTTGTATTAATATAAGGATGTTTTGGAAGAGACAATATAAGTATAAAATTAAAGAAATATGCTTGTGCCTGAAATCGATATGGGGTAATAAAGATTCAAGTGTAGGGGTCCCTAGATCAAGTGTAAGAGGAATTATCTTTACTCCGGATCGGTATGGCCCTTTCCTTTAGCCAAGGTTGGGATTTCGTTTTCTTCTGAATTTTGGGTGTATATTCACAGCAAACACCCATGAGACCCAACTCATCCACTAGGGGTTGCCTAGGGGTTTATAGGCTCGTTGCACATGCTAAGTGCAACCGTGATTCCTACGAAAGTGAGTTAGGTTTTTTGTTTTTATTCTTTTCCTTTTGTTTTGCTCAAGGACTAGAAAAATCCAAATGTGGGAAATTCTGATGAGCACATTTTTGTGTGAAATCTAGGGTAGTAAAGCATACATTTTACATATTTAGAATGGAGCTACCTTGGGTTTTATTCTCTTTTTGCAGGTTTTATATTTTCAAGGCCTTAAGGACTATCGGGTGCTATATCTCTAATTTTATACATAAAACGGTCATGTTTCTTTCCATGGTTGCAAAGAGGATAAAATTCTGAGCAAGATGGACATGTTCAATTAAAAGTATACATCCGTTTGGGCACCTGTACAACTGATTATTTTTTTCGAGCCAGAAAAAGAATAATGGATCAGAACTTAACCGAGATGTAGAACCAGCCCATATGCAATTGTCCCAGGGGTACAAGGAATATTCCAAATACCAATAAGGATAGATAGATCATACCCTTAAGTGATTGAAGATTCAATTTTTATAACAACAACTACCTAGCGTAGTTAGTGAGTTGTGGTGTGTAAAATCCCTTCCTAATTAGGAGGTCTCAAGTTCAAACCTCTTGGTTGATATTTTTTGGAGATTTAAAAAAATAAATAAATAAATAAATTCTATCCAAATCTTGTCTCTCTCCTCCACATCATCAACAAAGATATCCAAATCCTCCAAGAGAGGAGGTTATGAGCAAGTTCAAGAGAAAAAAAAAAAGAGAGGAAACCAAAATCGTGGGAGATCTCCTCTCCTACGATTCTTTCTCTTCTCTCTCCTCCACCTCACAATTGTGGGCCTTCCAAACCTTAATTGTTGGTCTCTTTCCCTATTTCTCAATAAATTAAAAAACATTCAAGGGGAGAGGACGGCTTTTTATTATTTTTGAGCTCTCTTTTTCTCTCTCCTTAAACGCAATTCAGTTTTAGGGTTTTATCTCTTTCTCTAGTTCTCTTTTCTAGGTTTAGTCTCTTTTAGTTCTTCTTACTTTTTGGTTAAACACTTTTGTAATGAAGTTTTAATTAATGAATATGAAAGTTTTTCTTTCATGTTTATGGTTTATGGTATTGTAATTTTAATTCTCTAGTTCAAGGTTTATATTTAGGTGACAAGATCCAAGCTTTGAAGCATCTCTGTTCAAGTTCAAGTTTCTCTTTCAGACTTGTTTTCTCTAGTACTAGCAATTTCAGATTTGGTTTATTTCAGATCTAGTTTTTAGTACTGGTAGTATTTCAAATCTCAATCAAGTTTTCAAGGTCAAGTATTGAAGATTCATGTAGGTAGGCTTCTTCATAAGTCTTCTCACCCCTCTCTCATTCCCTCTTCTTGTTACCCTTTCATTCTTAAAGTAGGTTTAAATTTTAGTTTTTACTTTGATGCTTTCCCTTTCCCCCTCTCTAGCTATGCAACCATACATTTATTTTGACTATTTATATTGCATCCCTTCCCCTAAAACCAAGTAAAAAAGCCCTTGTAAGAGTACTCTCTGATCAAGTAGGAGAGCTCATATTGTTTATGGTGCATCCCTCAGGCGAAATAGAGATATCTACTTGTGTGCCTCTCTCTAGCTTTATTCCCTTTCTATTTTATTTATTTACTTTTCAGCACTTTTTATTTCAGTTATTTATTTTTTATTTAGATAGTTTGAAATATTTACATTCCCAGATGTGTTGGTTAGGATGCTTTTAGATGCATGTGTTTTATGGCGGTAGTTAGAAGTAGATCACCAATATCAATCGTTACACTTTTGCATTATTAAACAAGACTAAAAATAAAGTGGCTGCTCTCCTTGTGTTCGACCCATTAGCTACATTGATCCATACGCTTGCGGTTACTTTTAAAAATTCAAACAACCCCTAAACAATGATTCATTAATAAAGTTGCAGACATTATTCACTCTCCAACTAAACAGTGGAATGCCCCTCTCATATATTCTTCTTTTCCATTGAGGGAAGCAAAGGCAATCTTGCAAACTCCCTTACCCATCACTCCCAAAGAAGATTCATGGTATTGGAGACCTTCCAAATTAGGTAAATTTTTAGTTAAATCGGCATATCATTTAGCAATTAATTTAAATAATGGTTTGGCATTATCATTAGTTGCATCTTCTTCGTCTAATACTTCATTGTTTTGGAATGATTTATGGAAATTGGATATTCAATCAAAAATACAAATGTTTCTATAGAGGTATTGTGTTAATGCTTTGGCTGTAAATAAATTGCTTTTTCTCCGGTCTATATCTCCTTCAGCCATCTGTCCTATTTGCAATGAGGAGGAAGAAACTGTGGTCCATGCCCTTTTAGGTGCTCCTTTCTGGCATCATGCTAGCACGTATCCCCTTTTCGTCTGCATTCCTCTACCTTACATGGGACCGAGTTTATTGATCTAGTAAGTTTCATCTTGGAAAAGTTTAAGGGCTGTCCCAATCAAAGAGACTTACACATCCAATGGTCTTTTTTGTTCTGGAAAATTTGGAAATCAAGGAACAAGGTGGTGTTTAATTTTGAAAATTCATGTTAACTGCTACCATTTCTGCTTTCCATCATACAATGGAAGAAGGTAGACTGGGTTCCCACCACTTATTTAATCCTCACGTGTCCAATAGGAGCCCTGTTTCTCCCTATTGCACTTCTAATTTTAGCCATCCGGTTTTTGCACTTGACATTGTGTTGGCATTTTCTGATGGAGCCTGGAATTCAAAGTCTAAGAAAGTCTAAGAAAGGAGGAAGAGGAGCTATTATTTTTGATAGAGGTAAAAATTTTATTGTGGAAAAATGCAAGATTGGTTGGGGATCTTCAGTAGCTGCAGTAGAAGCTGAAGGAGTCCGGGACGCCCTACTGCTTGCCCGAAGTGTTGGTTTCTTGAAGGTTGCAGTGTTTTCAGACTACAAAGGTCTAATTGGGGCCCTAAATGGGATGTCCTCGTCACTGGATTGGGTGACATGCTCCATTGTGGATGATATTCTAGGTCTAGCTTTAGATTTTACTTCAGTTGTGTTTAATTTCATTCCTAGATCCTCTAATAAGGAAACACATTTTCTTGTGCGTGGGGCTGCCAAGTTCCACCTCTCTAGAACATGGTGGCCTACCTCCCCTTTATTTCTTGTAAACTTGTCTTTCCTCTGCAGGAATTATCCCATAGTTGAGTTTGCTTAATGAATTAACTATTTTACCCAAAAAAAAAAAAAAGAGGGTTGAACTAATGACTTTTTTTTTTCCGGTTGGTGGGTTTTTAAATTTTCTCTCTTTGAGGATTAGAAACTCATAAATATTCAATATAAATATCTTTTGGGGAGAGGGGTTGATTTCATTGTGATCATTTCAGTGACTATAACTGCTAAAACGTAGAAAAAAATACGCAATATTGGAAAATATGAATGAAATAGGTAATATTGAGTGTGAATTCCTTTTTGTACAACAAAGTAGCTTCATATTGCATAGTTTTTCCCACATCTTCTCGATAAATGTGCTGGTATTCACATTCGAAACTTGTGATAGTGAATCCATTTTGATCATTTAGACAATCTTGTTATTATGTATTTTTTATTTTTTTTTTATTTTTTATTTTTTACGGGAGAGAGAGCATACTTGTCATATTGCAAAGAAATAATAAAAAAAAAAAAAAAATGGAAATCCCACAAACATTGATATAGCGATCTAGTTCATACTTCTAAATTAAATCTAAAGATCCCCTTATCAATCAAAACAAAAGTTGGATATCTTTATACAAGGAAACCACAACTTGAGACTTCAATGCTAACTTAATCTCCCAGGTCAGTACTATAATACTTCCACAAAACTCAACAGGATTGCATGCAAAAAAACATTCATCCAAGAAAATGGATAGATTAGTTCTATTTTGGACAAGTATTTAGCTAGTTGAGAACTAATAGGAAGCCCATGGAGGTAGCAGAGTTCGCAAGAGACCTTCACCTCAGAAAGTGTGTAGTTCTGAGTTTGATTCCTCTTACCTTCTTGAGGCCACTCACACGGGAATGTTTAGTGCTTGTCACTGTTTTTAGTAAAAGTTGAATGGTTTTCATTCAACCTCGTTATGACGTGGTTCATGCAGTTGTGGGGTCAGTATGGGCCCACGGGACTAGTCGCTGAAGGCTTGGTTACCCATCATTAACAGAAAAATAAATAAATAACTAAAAAAAATAAAGAAGCCCAACATATTGGTTTCTTCTATTTGAATTATCTTGATTCAGCCATCTAATTTACTTGAAAATTAAAGCAATATTATGGAAATTGTGGTACTTTTCTTGTGACCACATTTTTTTCCTACTTTTTTTTTTAGGGGGGGGGGTGGCTGGAGAAATAATACTACCAAGCTGGGAAGCGTATGTAAGCACCTCCTCGTATCTATCTCTCTCCCCCTTCCATGAAATAACATTTCTCTCCCTATTGTGGGAGGAGAGAGATTGACACATGAGGTGCTAGCATACACTACACGATTGGACAGCATTCTTTCTTCCCTTTTTTAAGACAAAAAGCAACATAAAGGGATAGCAAAAACCCTAATATAGAATGGAAGAACCATGTAATTCTTTTACTTATTTAGAATTTGAGCAATATACTCTATAGTTACACGCACTAATTGTAGCTACTCGAAACTTCTCCATGATATTCTGTGTCCAAATCTGATGGACCAGCCCTCTTGATATGTGAAGGAGGTGGAGAATTATGATGATGTGGGTTTGGATCACTTGGACTCTCCCTGTTGATACTGTAAGAAGGAGGTGGAGTATTATGATGACGTGGATTTGGACCACTTGGACTCTCTCTCTTGATACTGTAGGAAGGAGGTGGAGAATTATGATGACGTGGGTTTGGACCACTTGGACTCTCCCTGTTGATACTGTAAGAAGGAGGTGGAGTATTATGATGACGTGGATTTGGACCACTTGGACTCTCTCTCTTGATACTGTAAGAAGGAGGTGGAGAATTATGATGACGTGGGTTTGGACCACTTGGACTCTCCCTGTTGATACTGTAAGAAGGAGGTGGAGTATTATGATGACGTGGATTTGGACCACTTGGACTCTCTCTCTTGATACTGTAAGAAGGAGGTGAACCCATATTTTTTCCATCTTACATAGTTATATTTACTCTGAACAGGAACTGGAACTGATCCAAATCTTGGTGATCAGAGTGTGAAGTGAATTGGACGTTTGCCACACCTTAAAAAACCCAATCATCTTTCGCGCGTGTGTGTGTGCCTGTGTTTTATATTCCATGATTAGTTAGACATTTTAGGGGAAGAAAAAGAAAAGTTGCATTTGTTTTTCTTATTTATTGTTTAAAGAGTGAATACATTGTTTTGCTGAGGAATTCAATCTAGACCTAAGGGTATAATTTGTAATTAAGGCTAATAACTTTAAATACAATAATGATCAATATTTTTTTTCTAGAAGCTACATCTAATTACAAGAGCCTCATAAGTTTCTGGTACCAAGATCCAAATTACAAAATCAACAAACCACCTCCTTCCGGTAGAAAATTTTATCTACAATGGGCGACCTATCTCTTATGCTTACATGTATGACAACGGCAATTTCATTTTACTTGATAAAAGTGGAAATACATTATGGCAAAGTTTTGATTTGCCTAGCAACAACCTTCTCCCAAGTCAACTGAACACCATGGTCTAGTTGGGGTTAGAGAGAGAGAGAGAGAGAGAGAGAGAGAGGGATCGTGTAGAAAATAAAAATGGGAAATTTTAAGAGTTTTTATTGGTAAAGTATTTAACAATATTTCATTTTAATAGAAACAAACTTATAATATCATGAAAGCAATAGACGGGAGAGAATTTCAAAAGATATAGACTTTTTTAAAGAATTTTCAAAGATTAAAAAAATAAAAATATAAAAGGGTGCCAATAATATTATTTTTTTCGCTAAAGATCAAAAATTTTATTGCAGAAAAATAGGAAAAATACGGCTCAAAAAAACAATTTATAGACCCCCACCTTCGGCATGGCCAACAGCATGGGAGAATAAATTGGGTAAAGATATAAACCTTAGATAAACCGAAACCTAGGTCTTGATTCTACGTTGTGGGAAATCTCAGACCGTGAGATGGAAAAGAGATATTAACTTCCGAAGACCTTGTTTTTGTTGCCTCCTTTATGAGAAAATCTGCTACTCAATTAGCTTCCCTAAAATAGTGTCTTATCTTCCAGCTAATAGAATTCAGATAATCCTTCACTGACATTTAATTTGAAAAACAAATCAAGGAATAGATTTGGATTGAAGTGCTACCACCATTGTTGTTGAATCCATTTAAATCCAAATAGTGTCCACCTGTAATTCTTTGGCTTTAGGAATTCCTTCTATAAGAGCTGTGAACTCAGCATAGTAATTTGAGTGGACTCCTAAGAACTTCTTAAAAGAACCCATCACTGAGCCCATATGATTATGAAAAACACCTCCTACTCTAGAAACTTCTGAATTACTCAGAGAACAGCCATCCACATTTAATTTTGTCCAACTAAAACCAGGTCTACACCAAAATACTTCTGATTTAAAAAATAAAAAATACTGGCAAAAAAAAGTGAAGAATTTAAGGTATTTAAATAAACAAGAAGGGTAAAGTAGTTGAAGAAAATATTAGTTACAAGCACACTCATGCACTTATGACAATAATATAATAATATGGTATGATATGGTATGATATATATATAGCCTGGAGGAAGGTCTCAGACCTGTATAATGTAGCCTGGACTAGCAAAGATTCAGTGATAGGCATGGTTGTTTGGTGGCGCAATAAGGGCAAAGGATGGTCCTTGAAGATGGGCTAGATGTCTAGCTTGCTAGTCACAATGGCTACGATCCGGAATGAATGAAATCAGAGGCGCTATGAGGGTAGATCGAGAAGCACAACATTAGTCTTTCATGGCATTAAAAGTGTGATTTCCTTTTTATGTAGTAGCCAAAAATTCTACCCTGAATCTGTTGACGACCTCACTATCTGTAGAAGACTCAATCTGGGAACTGCTCCTCATAGTAGACAAGGCATTCAGGAAGTCCATTGGTGCAAGCCTACGCAGACTTGGGCGAAGCTCAATGTTGATGGGTGCTCCCTTAGCAACCTTGGCCGTGTAGGATGTGGAGTTATTTTTCGGGACCACCAAGGGAGAATGATGTGTTACTTTAATTTCTCCTTGGGCATGGATACCAGTTTTTCAGCTGAGATATGGAGCGTCATCAAAGGCATTTCGGTTGCTCGAGACCAGTGCATATCTCACCTTTGGATTGAGTTTGACTCCTCAACGGCAGTTTCCCTCTTTCACCATAAACTCATTCCATGGTTCGTGTATCAAGAATGGTGTCATCTTCTTTCATACTTGATCTCTGTAGAGTGGAAGATTTTCCACTGCTTTAGGGAAGCTAATCCTGTTGCTGACTACTTGGCAAAGACAACGGCTTCATCTGGAGTCTCCTCTGATGAGGCTACCCTCCCTCAAATGATGATCAATGAGCTGATAGCAGATGAAGGGGGGCGGCCTAGATTTAGATTCTATTCTCAGCAGCGGTGAGCCTCTGCTAATGGCAATGCTGAAGGTGGAGGCACAACCCTTGCTGTTGTATTATATTTTTTTCTTTTTTATCCAATAATATAATCTGATCTTTTAGAGAAAAAAGATATATATATATATATAGAGAGAGAGAGAGAGAGAGAGGGAGAGAAATATTACCGACTAGCACACATACACATTAGTGCCCGCAACATCTTCAGTATGGAGCAACACGATCTTTTCGCACCTGTTTTGTCTTGACATAGGTACACCCATTTGGTTAGCATTCTTTCTTCCATATATATTAAGTAAATTAAAACTGATTACGAAGGGCATGCATGTTAACTATTTTGTTTCTTTATTCTCACTTTTTTTTTTTTTTTTTTGGGAGAAAAAAAAATAGAAATCTATTTGCTAACCCCGATTCATCTTTTTGTTCCTAAGAATGAACTAGGACCAAAATGTTGTTGGAAAATATTAAAAAAAAAGCATCATTTAGAAACTTTTCAATTCCAAAAATAAGAAGGCAAAATAGGGGGATGCTTTTCAATGAGCACATGGTTAATTTGATGGGCAAAGAAGTAATTTCATGTTAAAAATGAAATACTTTCAATACAACTTCAACCACCCCCACCACCACCATCTCCACCACAACCACTGTGACACTATCACCGCAACCACCACATCCTCCTTCACCGCCACTGCCACCACCACCATCTCCACCTCCACCGCTATCGCCACCACCATCACCACTGACGATAAGGGGTCCGAACATAATTGTCAATTATGTAAAGGGTGTAATTCATTAATAATGGCATTTCCTAGGGGGTGGCACCATAAATTTTCCTTTAATTTACAACGTGCATTACGTAGAGGGAGAAGTGAGAAAAAGACAAGGCTTCTTGTGGTTCCCTTCCTTATGCATTTAGGTTCCACATCTAACCAGTGATTATAAAGGAAAAGAGGATAAATATCTTACTATGTAGATATAAGGATTGCATTTCCCTTTATTATGAATTCCAAACAATAAATATTATTCATATTTTTTGTCTTTCTTTCTTAGTGTTTTTAATCTATTTATGGTGATCTATTGGATCTATGAATTGTATCTTGTGAGAGATTCTAATCCTACAAGCTTCACTCTCTTCTTTCTAACAATAAGTCTGCAACTCTCCAATGGCGAAAAGATCTCTCTCTCTCTCTCTCTCTCTCTCTCTCTCTCTCTCTCTCTCTCTCTCTCTCTCTCTCTCTCTCTCTCTCTCTCTCTCTCTCTCTCTCTCACTCTCTCTCATTCAAGTAGTCAAGATAATTGTTGATTCTTAAGAATTGCCATGTATGAGTTCAGTCATACTTTTGCAGGCTGCTCTCTAATTACTTGTAAAACTTGTTTCATATGTGATTTCATCATTTGCGTTAGATTATCATATTATTCCTAAATTAAATCGTGTACAAAATGGACATGTATAAAACTTGGTACTACAAGAAGAATCCTGGTTTATTTAATTAATTATATTGGTCCACATAAATTAACCACCACACCTTTTTGGGGTGGGGGATGAGAGGAGGATTCCATTTTTTTTTCTCCCATTTATGAACTACCATTCATTTATAAACAAAAAAAAAAAAAAAAATTAGATGACCAATGAATTTGTAACATGTACAGATGATGCTTCAAGAAATTTCTACCAAACTTTTTCAATGAAGAATAATAGATTTATTAATTTGTTTTTTCTTGTATATCTCAAAATTTTAAAATTTTACATATTTTTTGTGTTAAAAAATAAGAAAAACTGTTATCCACCCTGACTATGTTTGTCTACACTATGCCACCAAGTTTTTTGAAAGATGAATCGAGTTAGAAAACTTGATTTTCCAACTATGTTATTGACTGTGGGAAAAATAACAGAGATTAAAAAGGAAAAAGCTAGGCACACTAGTTTAAACTAAGGTTGAGGACATTAGTGTTGTGCCACAATGGAATCTCCATCTCTCCTCCCATCCGAAGCCTCAATTCCAATGGATTGAATGGTAAATTCCTACCTAGTTGCCTGCCCAACCTCCGCCCAAGGTTAAATTAGGTTAAATTCAAAAATAGATTGGAAAAAAAAAAAATGGGCACACTGCCCGTTGTGCCTCTCTCTCTCTCTTCACCTTTGAGATGACCCACATATCTATTTTATATGATACCTCGTCCAACACCTTCATTGGTTCCACATAGATTTCAGATCCAACGCTTCGCAGGTGAATTCAGGACTCTGGATCTAGGACAAGCAGACTCCATCCATCAACCTTTGCCAACTTTTGTCCAGCTATAAATTAAGTTTGGTTACTTCCAACTCATATTCATTGCCACCTGGCTAATATTGATCTTCCAGATTTCACCCACTATACCTGTGCCTTAACACCCACCAATCCAGTAATGCAAACCTCATTCTCAACCAGATTTTTGAATAGTTCAGAGCGAGGGAGGTTTCTGTTGATCGCGATTCCCACCAGGAAGAGGAAGTACATCATGAAGAACCTCATCTCGAAGAATCGTCACAAGGTAGAGAGGAAGGAGAAACTCACAAGAATTGGGTAACAATAATCTGCTATTTCTACCCATTCTCAATTTATTTATCAATTTTTTTCTGTGTAGCTCTAAGTTCAATCCTATCATGGTATGCCCTTGGAATTTGATACTGGAAAAGAAAATTCATCCCAAAGTATCAGTGTTTGTCTTTAAAGAAAAATTTTCTCAACCCTAAATGTTCTCTGAAGTCTTTATGTTTATTCCAATATTACTACGCTTGTTGACTGTGTTGTTTCTGCTTAAATTCTGCACCAGTTTTTATTTGCATCTTTTGTCTTGTATTTGGGGAATCATGCAGTTTCAATGTTGGAATGTTAGAGGATTACACTCCTCATTAACCAAAAATTGTCATTTGAAAAAAATTAAGCCAGACATTGCTATCCTTTGTGAAATGAAAGTACCAGATCACACTAATTTCAAACCATTTTATAATAGAAAATATTACAACACTTCCCACTCTATCGGGAGCAATGGAAATAATGGTAAGAAAGGTGGTTTGTGGTTATTGTTGAGTAAATGACTCAATGGGCCCGTTTGATAATGTTTCTACCATTTTGTTTCAAGAAATGGCAGAAACATTAATTTTCATTTCTAAAAATAGAAACAGAATTGAAGATGTTTGATAAGTCATGTTTCTGGAAGTCGATAGTAACCAACAAAAGAATGGCCACGAGTTGTTTCCAAAAACGGCTTAGGTCGTTTCTTGAACCATAAATAGGTAGAAATTTCTATTTCTATTTTTGAGAACAAGTGAAATGAAACAGTTTTATCAAACGATTTTTGTTCTGTTTCTGCCGTTTCTGGACACAGAAACGGCAGAAACGCGTTTCTTGAAACGTTATCAAACGGGCCCAATGTCTTTTCTGTCCTTCAGGGATCATGTTTCTTTAGCATTGATATTGGACCTATGATCGATCTCCCTTTCTAGTGGAGACTCATTTGTCTCTATGCTCCACCCCATTCTGCTCTTTGAATTGAGTGTTGGAATGAACTTGAAACTCCTTTGAGCTCCATCTCCACACCTCTTTTGGTATGTGGGGAAGTCAATGAAATTCTGTCCCAATCACAAAAATTTGGTGGAAAACCTTTCAGGCCTAGTGTCTCTTCTAACTGTCTGGATATTTGCTTTCTAACTTCAATTTGGAAGAAATCATCCTTATGGGCAATTCCTTCACTTGGTCTAATAAGCTAAAACTACCTAATCAAATCAAAGAATGCCTAGATAGAGTCTATGCCGACTTATCTTGTCTACCCTTAGCCCACGTACTTCTGTCTCAAAAAGTTGGCATCTTTTGGATCTGACCACAATCCCATTGTAATTTACCCATCACCTTCCCTACATAGGACCAAAAAACATTCTCATTACCGACATGCATGGATGAGTCACCCTAAATTCATCCCATTTTGCCTGAATAAATAGACCAGTTTGGGTGCCGATAATCGTTTGGCCAAACTGGCCTCTCTTAGTAGGCTGCTTTCAAAATGGAATTGGGAAGATTTTGGTCATATTGATCACATCAAAAGCCAACTCCTCTCTAGACATCTATCTCTAGAGAATGATGTTTCATTCAGTCTAAAACTACTTTGGAAGAAGTTGCAAAAAATCTCTCTTGGATTTTGGACGCTGAAGAACATTTCTGGCTCTAGAAATCTAGACATGAATACATTTTTTGTGGTGATAAAAACATAAAGTTCTATCATACCATATCAAGAATTAATGTTCATAGAAGAAAATTGTAGTACATTGTCTCTGATTTTGGTGAAAAAATCACTACTCCGTGCGGTATTGCAGCTGAATTTGCATCATTCTTGTTCAACCTGTTCTCCACTTCCAACCACCTTGATCCTACAATTATTGAAAGCCTTTTCCATCCATTGAACAATTTTCACCATACAAGCCTAACAACAGCACCTTCCATTACAGAAATAAAAAACATTGTTTTTCAATTGGACCATTCAATCTGTTGGTTCGGATGGCTATCAGGCTATACTCTTTCAAAAGTGTTGGGACTTTGTGGGGGCAGATGTCTGCAATTTTATAGTTTATTTCTTTACCAACTGTTTTTTACCCCTGGGGTTAACTACACTCTCATTTGCCTTATTCCCAACAAGGACAACGCATGTCTTGTAGGAGATTTTAAACATGTTAAGTCTTTGTAATGTATCATACAAATTTGTGGCAGAACTCTTGGCAACCCGACTAAAATACCATCTCCATAGTTTCATCACTCCTTGCCAAGCAGCCTTTGCTCCAGGCAGGCAAATTTCTGACAATATTGTCATTGTCCATGAAAATTTTCAATGCCTCAAAACGAAAAAAGGCAAAACCGATTTTGTGGCCATCAATTTGGATAAGGCAAAGGCTTATGACAGAATTGAATGAATTTCCTACTTGGTATCTACAATTCCTTGGGTTTTTGTGACAAATGGAATAATCTGATTCATTAACTCAGTAGTACTTCTTCCTTCTCAATTAAATTGAATGACTCAGCTTTCAATAGTTTCAATTCCATTTGGGGTAATCGTCAGTTCTAACATCAAGGGTGAGACCAAAAACCTTCTATGAAGAACTATTGGAATAAATGAAATGAGTAGTGATGCTTCTTATCTAAGGAACTAGATTATTCTACAACAAAAGTCGAACTATGTCTTCTCTTTTTTCGCTAAAAGATTCAAGATTTTATTAAAGGAAAAAAAAAAAACATTATTCTTAGACACCACCTTCGGCATTGCCATCAGCAAGAGCATCATGACTAAGCTCTTCCCTTATGTGATTTGGAAAGATTACACCCGAGGTACCAGATTTTGCCACTTCCATGGCTAAAAAATCAGCAATACAATTTGTCTAACGATAGCAGTGAGAAATTTTTCAGGATATTAAGTTCAAATAAGAATGCAGAGCAATCTATTTCTGAACGAAATACCAAGGAATACAAGAAGCTTGAACAGCAGTCACCACCGAAACAAAGTCGAACTATGTCTTTTGCTAATACTACTATCAGAGTAACCAAAAAGTTGGGGCTTTGGAAAGCCAAACTCTTATCTTTTGCTGGAAGAAATGTTCTTATCCAATCCTCATTGGCTTCTATACCATTGTACCTGATGTCTAAGAATATTTGTAGGAAGCTTGACTCAATTTATCTCCATTGGAAAATGTGACAACTCCAAGAAAATTCTTCTCATTGGCTAGGAAAGAATATGTTCACCTAAAAGTCTTGGTGGTCTGGGTATTAGGAAGTCCAAGACTCAAAATAAGGCCCTTCTTCTCAAACTTGGTTGGAGAATGTTAACTAATGATCGGAGTCTTTGGGTCCAGGTCCTTTAATCCAAATATTTCCATAATATGTCTATTTTTTTACAAAAAGACTTTAAAAACAAGGGGTCCTATATGCTGGAATAGCATTCCAAAAATTCTACCCTCTCTGAAGCCTATGGTAATTCGCAAGATAGGAGATGGATCCAACACCTTTTTTTGGAATGACTCGTGGATTTTGTCCCCTATTAACACCACTATTGACCTAAACTGTACCAATAATGATCCATCTGCAGCATTGGTTCATGCCAATGATTTCATCAAAGAGGAGGCCAATGGGATTCTGATTTACTGAACTCTATGACTCATAGAACAATCACTAAAAAAATTACCTAGTTACATGCATGCTTCATCTAACCCGGACAATTAGTTCTATGATCATATGGAACCACATGAACCAAATAATATTATTTCCATTCATGTGGTATCCCAAAAATTGAGCTAGCAATTTTTATTTTTTTTTTCAGAAATTATGATCATATGCAATTTCATTTGGAACCACATGAACCAAATACTTTTTTATTCTCAAAACCCTGATCCTAGCAAGACACTTAAACAGGTTGTATTTTGGATAAGTAATGGATTACTTAACGATAAGTTTGCAACCCATGTGATATCTAGCCCATCACTTAGATTACTTTATTTTGGGAGGGGGGAGGGGGGAGGGGTGGAGAAAGAACGCTACCAGGCTGGGAAGCGTATGCTAGCACCTACCCATATCTACATCTCTCCCCCTCCTATGAAATAACATATATATCCCTACTGTGAGAGGAGAGAGATAGACACATGCGGTGCTAGCATACACTAGGCAACTGGACAACATTCTTTCTCCCCTTGTTTAAGACAAAAAGCAACATAAATGGATATTGCAACAGCCTTAATATAGAATGAAAGAACATGTAATTCTTTTATTTATTTAGAATTTGGGACAAATTCTCTATGGTTACAAGCACTAATTATAGCTAGTTGAGACTAGCCCATGATATTCTAGGTCCAAACCTGAAGGGCCAGACCTCTTGATATGAGAAGGAGGTGGAGAACCATTATGTTGTCCGTCTGGACCTCTTGGATTACCCCTCTTTGATATTGTAGCTACGTGTAGGAGGTGGAGAATGATTATGCTTTGGGTTTGGACCTGTTGGAGTTATGGGCTTGATGGGATAGAGAGGTGGGTATATAGCATGGAGTTCTTCATCTGAAACTGATGGACCAAACCTCTTGATACTAGCAGGAGGTGGAGACTGATTATGCTTTGGGTTTGGACCTGTTGGAGTTATGGGCTTGATGGGATAGAGAGGTGGGTATATAGCTTGGAGTTCTTCATCTGAAACTGATGGACCAGGTGGAGAATCATTATGCTTTGGGTTTGGACCTGTTGGAGTTATGGGCTTGATGGGATAGAGAGGTGGGTATATAGCATGGAGTTCTTCATCTGAAACTGATGGACCAAACCTCTTGATACTAGCAGGAGGTGGAGACTGATTATGCTTTGGGTTTGGACCTGTTGGAGTTATGGGCTTGATGGGATAGAGAGGTGGGTATATAGCTTGGGGTTCTTCATCTGAAACTGATGGATCAGGTGGAGACTCATTATGCTTTGGGTTTGGACCTGTTGGAGTTATGGGCTTGATGGGATAGAGAGGTGGGTATATAGCTTGGGGTTCTTCATCTGAAACTGATGGATCAGGTGGAGACTCATTATGCTTTGGGTTTGGACCTGTTGGAGTTATGGGCTTGATGGGATAGAGAGGTGGGTATATAGCTTGGGGTTCTTCATCTGAAACTGATGGATCAGGTGGAGACTCATTATGCTTTGGGTTTGGACCTGTTGGAGTTATGGGCTTGATGGGATAGAGAGGTGGGTATATAGCTTGGGGTTCTTCATCTGAAACTGATGGATCAGGTGGAGACTCATTATGCTTTGGGTTTGGACCTGTTGGAGTTATGGGCTTGATGGGATAGAGAGGTGGGTATATAGCATGGGGTGAAACTGATGGACCAGGTGGAGAATCATTATGCTTTGGGTTTGGACCTGTTGGAGTTATGGGCTTGATGGGATAGAGAGGTGGGTATATAGCATGGGGTGAAACTGATGGACCAGGTGGAGAATCATTATGCTTTGGGTTTGGACCTGTTGGAGTTATGGGCTTGATGGGATAGAGAGGTGGGTATATAGCTTGGGGTTCTTCATCTGAAACTGATGGACCAGATCTCTTGATACTAGCAGGAGGTGGAGAATGATTATGCTTTGGGTTTCGACCTGTTGGAGTTTTGGGCTTGATACTCAACAGAGTGTTCCTCTTGATATTTGCATAATCCCCAACTCCAAAAGCATTTCTCATGCACAGTCCCACAATAACTAGATACAATAGCATTTTTTGAGCAAAAAGGGACTGCATTTTCATGGCTTTGCTTCAATGAGAAGAGTTACAACTGATAGGACTTTGTTTTTTTTATTTTTATTTTTCAATCATGTGTGGTTTTTATAGCTAAAGAAAAGGTTAGTTATTTGGAAAGATTTGAAGAATATACTTGATATTTTGATGTTATAACTTAACCTTCTACAAATCTTTTTTTTCTTTCAAAATATGCATGAACATGAATAACCTTGCTATATATATAGAATTATTTTTTTTTGGTAAACTTTGATATTACAACTTACTTTTTTTCTTTTTTTGGTTGAAATATTTTAGCTTTCTAAAAAGTTAGTTGTTTGGTATCATAAGGGAATCTCTATACATGGAAGACAATTGATTCTTGATTGGGAGATGATTGAATATTTGATTGAGGTTTGGTATTATAAGGGAATTTCATACATGGAATGACAATTGATTCTCGATTGGGAGATGATTGATTTTCTTGATTGGGAGATCCATCCTAATCACAATTGTTGGATTCTTTATCATAGTTCCTTTTAGAGACCTACCTACCATGTTCGGTTTCTCTTTTGATAGGAATGCCACGGTGGTTTCTTGCTCTTGTGGTAGCTTTCGATAGAGATTCCCTTATAGGTAAGATTTAAAGAACATAATATTTCTATATACTTCGATATATATCTTGTGAATTACTACGAATCAATATTGTAATCCCAATTATTTGGTTGTCAGAAGATCTGGATTTCATAACCATTACACATATTTTACACCTTGGATATTCTCTAAATCCAAAGGCAAATCTTCATTAATAGATATGTTCATAGAGCTTAAGGTAATTCCTAGGAACCTATGACTATGAGTGGCAAAATAAAAGGAAGGACATTGTTTGAGAATATTGATTATGCATTTCCACAGTTGGATTAGGTATATGATATTGAGTGGGTTATTAATGATATTTATGCATTTGAAAATATATATATATATATATATATATATGTATATGGTTGTAATTCATATGGCCTCATATTGCAAATTTTCCAAGACATTATCAAAATTACTTTGCAATTCTATCCTAATATGTTTATCTATTAGTAATATGACCAGATAGACATGGTGACTAAATGTGAGATTTGTGATGGTAAATGTAGAATATTGACATCAATACTGAGACTAATCCACAACGCAGGTTTTACAAATGTCCTAAACACAACACATTTTATGTGGGTCAACCACTTGAACACATAAAAATGTGTAAATGTAGAGGGACAATGTAAAGTTCTAAAGTGCTCTTAAAGCCCGAATAAAGGACGAAAATTTTGATGTTGCCCTCATTCCACCCAAATACGACTATATATTTCCTTCAATTTTCAATTTTTTGTAGAATAAAAATTTAATTAGAAAGGATTAATTGAGAATTATTATAACCATGTATGTTTATAGGAAAAAAAAACGCAGATTGTGTTATATTTGAATTTGTAAATGCATTAGCATCTTCATCTTCATCTGAAAAAGCAAGGAGTACTATCGAGGAGCCATCTATCATCACACCATCACCACGTCCATCAACATAATACATACCTAGATTCCTAAGAGTCCAAATTAGAACATCTGAACAACAAATAAGGACATTAGAGGACATTCTAGTTGTTGTTAAAAGACTTCATCTAAGCAGATAAAGAATATTTCAAAGAGGAAGGAGGAAATATGAAAGACAAAAGACTTGATGATATTTTTTTTTTTTTAATTAATAATTTTGGGCAAATGCGTACACTAGCTAGAAATAAACCTGCACATCTATTTAATCAATCACATTGGTACTCATAAATAAAACCCCACACCTTTTTGAGGCGTTGGGTCGAAAGGATTCCAATTTTTTTCCACTAATAAACCACTTTTCATTTAATAAACAAAAAATTTAGATGAAAAACGTATTCGTAGCATATACAAGTTATGGCCCTTAAGGAATTTCTACCAAACAACAAATTCATTGATGTGTTTTTCTTTATATTTTACATATTTTTACTAATTTATTATTCATATTTATTGTATTTAAAAATAAATAAATAAGTGTGTATAAATGTGTGTGTGTATATATATATATCATATTATCATACTATCATACTATTATATAAAAGCATGTATTCATTCTTCATGGCCAATCTTTTTTTGAACTATTTTATCCTTCTTGTTTATTTAAATACCTTAACTTCCTCATTATCAATTTTTTTTTTCATTTTTTAAAAATTTCTTTTTTTTCGGTACCCTTTATTTTTTTAAAATAATTTCTTTATTTTCTTTATAATAAAAAATAAATTAATCTCCTTATTTCTCTCAATATGAATTGAGTGGCTGAATATCAAATTAGTCTCAATATTTATAAGAAACTCTATTTTTTATATTCTCCCTCTAATATTTAGAAATAATATTAGTTTATAAATATTTGTTTCTTTATTTGGTTCAAACAAAAATAATATTTCTCTCTCTCTCTCTCTCTCTCTCTCTCTCTCAAACTTTCCTCTTTCTATCTAAATTATTTTCCTCCTTTCTTTCATGTTTCTCTCTCCTTCTATCTTACGACAATCTATACCATATTTATATTAAAAAAGAAACACTATTTTTATATTCTTTCTTTCTTTCTTTCTTTCTTTCTTTCTTTGTAAAATATTTTCTTTCCAATTGCTTTGCTAATTTTGTTTAGTTTCTTTAGAAGTAATAATTATCTAATGTTTTTTTTTTTTTTCAAACTTAAAATAAGATATATCCTTTCTGATTTCCTTCTATATCCTCTCTCTCTCCACATTCCTTCTCTTTCTAG
>NC_056565.1:23963210-24026435 GCF_013358625.1 Macadamia integrifolia
TCTCTCTCTCTCTCTCTCTCTCTCTCTCTCTCTCTCTCTCTCTCCACATTCCTTCTCTTTCTGGATCTTGAAATCAATCAAAATCTTTTTTTTTTTCATGATAAGAAATTCAATCAAAATCAGATCCCCTAAAGACCTGGTTTCTCTTGCTAATTGTCCAAGCAAAAGTCTCTTTGTGATGGAAATAACTCATGGTCGCTCAATTGGTGTTCCAAGCTTGATCCGCCCGCAAGGCTGAAACAAAGTTACCAGTGTCTCTTTTGCCAATGCCTAAGGATGCTACAGACGAGGTAGACAAGGATCTCTGTTGGACTCATGAATAGATGCCGCTACATGCATCCTCAAAGCCCTAACAGTTGAATTTAAGGCCACAAGTCCCCATCGAAATCTATCAAATCCCTAGTAGCCTCTTTATCTTTTCTACCCATAATAAGTTTCAGAAGTTTCTTTCTTGCCCTATTTTTAGTTTCTGGAAGTTTGTATTATTAGTTGGTATTTGTTCTCCTTTGTTAATCAGTTGGTTATGTGCTCCTTCAACAATATTAATAAAATCCCAGCTTCTAATGACCCAAAACTTTTGAGAGAGATTATCAGAGGAGAGTGGGGCCCTATTGGGTAATGTTTCCCTTCTTTGGATCTCTTCTTCTTTTTAGACCATTTGACATTAATAGTTAATTATTCATTTTTTTCTTAATTCTTTTGTGGTTTACATGTACATTGTATCTGATTGCCATTCAATGGATGTAATAGCTCATAGACAAAAATGGCTTAATGATTTAAACGAATATGTTATTGCAAAATCACTAGATGCAGGTACTATTAAGAATATGTCTAATCAATCAAATTGCAAAATATTTAAGTGTAATTAGTTAACCTGGTTTTTTTTTTCCTGGTAATTTTAGGTTTGATTTGGAATGCGGATGGTACTTCCAAGATTATGGTGAGAATGCAATTATGATTGGGAGAATCAAAGAGGGAGCCATTGATAGGGCTTTGAAAACAATTATGTTGTTCTCATGAAACTTGGATTCTTTGATGGCATCCCTTCACTTGAAGTGTTTGATATATAGGTGGAAAGTTGCCTCTTACATAGTATACTAATGACTACACAGACAAGTTGCCCATGAATTCCATGTCCCTAAGGCCATTTCCAGAATTTGGCTACCCTGGAAGGCCTTATAAGTTCTTCAATGGTAAAACCCTTTATCCTTTTGATTATAGCATCAGCTACACTCGGTTCAAATACTCAATGGTATCTTCTGCTCACGCACTTCAACTGAAATTAGGAAGGCTCAAACATCATTGTGATCTCACTTATGAAGCTTACACTGCCGTCCAGGGAGAACATGATTGTGGTTGGAGATGCAGAGCTCTTTTTACCAGTTCAAATCATTATTGACTTACCACAACTAGATGGTTACTTAAATCGTTTAGGTTAGCTTAAGTTCTTATTATCTTTTTTTATGTTTCCCTAACTCTAATAATTAGGAGTGGTTATTTGTTCTTGAGTTCCTTAGTTTAATCATTTGTTACTACGATACCATATGCTGATATCTATTGAGTTTCTAAGTAATTAAACATTAACTTTTATGTTTACAATCTAGTATTTCAAGTTTTTAATCATATTTTCATCCTACTTTTTCCATTTTTTTGTTTTCATATACTAGAGTTGGTATATATGGGATGGGAGAGCTTATTGATTGAGTTTCTCAATCCATTTTATTGTTTTCATCCGACTTTCCCTCTCTCTCTCAAAACATAAAACATATATACCTTAAATTAATTTTTGATAATTTTTACCCTACATGCATTTGCACGTATAATTTTTAATATATATATATATATATTCACCTTCATCATTTCATGGCAATTAACAAGGATAACCTCATTGATCTATACAAAGACTGATAGTAACACTCCTGCCGCTGGTCATTGCTTTCTGCTGTTCATTTCTAGGTGTTTCCCTCTAGCCGAGAACTCCAAGTTTTAAATGCAAAGACGACAATAGAGAATGGGAAAAAGATGGGAATAATACCCATTGTGTCTCTCTCTGTCTTCCCCTTTAAAATGATCCACATAACTTTCCTGTATGATGCCTCCTACGCCTCCATAGGTGCTATCCAAAAGGTGTTCCTATCCTTCTCCCAAAAAAATTTGAAAATTTCAGAGCCGTGCATATCTTTTCTTCTCTAATAATGATCTTAACCAACATTGAGATCTCCATATCGCTCCAGGTCAAGGAGGAATATATTTGAAACATCTCAGGAAGAGCTCCATTATCAAGATAACCCTGCCTCTATATGATTTTATAACCCAAAAAAGAATCCCACCACACATACTGACCAATCCAATATCTGGCTCCTCTGCGGCCAGCGGAGGTTGGCGGAGGTGACCTCAACTGCCAACATGTGTCCTATGACACGTGGACGGTCAGATCGAATTCCCCTCTTCTTCTTCTCCCTTCTTCGTGACTGCAACTCATCATCCTCTTCGTTTTCTGCTACTCATATTCTCCCTCCATCCTCTAAATCCATCAAAGAAAACGCAGAAGCTGAAACCATGAGCCCACTGCCTCTACCACCACCAAAAGAGGCGGTAGGTGGTAGTTAACGGCAACGATTACAGCAGGGAATTTACGGGAGAATCTCCAGCAGACGAAGTCGTAGATCTTGGAATCGGCGCTTTGGATAGAGAATGCTCAGCAGTGGAAGAAGATGATGACGGGAGGCTAACTGGGTATCAGTTGGTTTGAAGCGACAAAACCGGAGGCTTTGGGTGACGTGGACGTTTACGTTGGAGATTTTGAACCCTTTGAATGGTTTGTCGTCGGCGGGAACTTTGGGTTCAAAGAAATTGGCCAAAAGGCGAACGACGCACAGGAAGGAGGGAGAAGAAGAAAAAAGAGGGGACCCGATCCGACAGTGACGGGCAGAAGATCATACAGCTGACCAAGCCAATAATGCTAACAGATATCCCTGGTAGGAATAGTACCCTGACCAGTGAATCAATGACTCAGCGATTCAATTGGAATAATCAATTCTCCACCTTTATATTTCCGTTGTAACCAATATTATCAAGAAACACCCAAAAAAAAAAAAGAACAGAGAGCAGACCACGGGCAGAGAGTGTTGCACACTGAATTCCATTAGAAAGAAATATACCTAAATGACCCAAGGACCCTAGCATGCCTAATTAGTCAAGAGTGTTTTGTAAGTTTTCCAAGTGTTCTGTAAACATTTTTAAGAATGTTTTTTGAGTGTCCTGTAATCAAGTATCCTATAAACATTGTGTTGTCTTATCTGATCTCATCTACAACTGTTCGTATTAAAGTCTGTAAATCAAAGTCTCTCATGTAAATTTATTTTCCTTGCATTTGATTTCATGTATTATGTTTGCAAAAAAAAAAAAAAACTTTTTTTGTTAGATAATTTGATTGATATTTCTTATGCATATATAGAATTTTATATTCATTTATTTTCTAAAAATCCAAGCCACTTCTTTGTACTTCATCAGTTAGAAAACCTTGAATTATCCAGGCTTTGTTCTAAGAAAAGACAACTCCTTAGCCTGATAGCTTCCCTTGGATTTTCAGGAAATAAATGAATATAAAATTCTATATATGCATAAGAAATATCAATCAAATGATCTAACAAAACAAGCTCTTCTTATAATTTTTCAATTGCAAACATAATACATGAAATCAAAAGTAAGGAAGATAAACTTATATGAGAGACTTCGATTTACAGACTTTAATACGAACAGTTGTAGATGAGATCAGATAAGACAACACAATGTTTATAGGATACTTGATTACAGGACACTCAGAAAACACTCTTACAAATGTTTACAGAACAATCAAAAAACTTACAAAACACTCTTGACTAAACATTCTACTTCTTCGATATTTCGTGGTGTCCCCTAAGGATGAGAAGTCCTCTTTTGATAGATGGTAGACACCAAATTGCAACAAACTATGGTTGAGAGATACTGATGGACCTGGATAGAGATAATGTCGATAAGGCATCCAACCAACCGAGAATGACAGGTAAACAACCTCAAGATAAGGTGTTCTATTCTGAAAAGGGGTACACCTAATAAGGTGTGGGGTTGATGTCAGAAATTGATAAGCTTCAGCCGAAAATTATCTTGTTCATAGTCCAGGTGTATGACTAAAATTAAGCCACAAAAGATTCTCTGGCATTCCACGTGGGAGGACCCACTATTTTCTAGAAAAATCTTAATAAGGTGAATTATTAAAGTGTTCACCCATGACACTCACTATAATACGTTTATAGTGCTGCGTGATGCATGCCAAGACGTCAATCTGACTAGAATGGCACTAGGTGTGGATGCTTGACACTTGCCAAGAATTAGAATAGCGTGTCTGATTATCACGACATTGAGTCATGGTGCAAGTGAGACCTCTTGCACCAAAACACCTTATTTTAAGGTTGTTCACCTGTCATTCTCGGTTGGTTGGATGCCTTGTCGACGCCATCTCTATCCAAGTCCATCAACATCTCTCAACCATAGTTTGTTGCAATTTGATATCTGTCATCTATAAAAGGAGGACTCCTCATCATTAGAGGACACCACGAAATATAGAAGAAATAGAGTGTTTCGTCAAGAGTGTTTTGTAAATTTTCTGAGTATTCTGTAAAAATTGTTAAGAGTATTTTCTGAGTGTCCTATAATCAAATATCCTATAAACATTGTGTTGTCTTATCTAGTTTTATCTACAACTATTCGTATTAAAGTCTGTAAATCGAAATCTCTCCTATAAATTTATATTCCTTGCTTTTGATTTCATGTATTATATTTGCAATTAAAAAATTTAAAGAAGAGCTCATTTTGTTAGATAATTTGATTGATATTTCTTATACATATATAGAATTTGTCCGTAGATGCATATGCTAGCGTGCCTAATTAGATGCATATGCTTCCATGGCCAGTTGAGCCATCCAAATAAGAAAGCTATCAAACATTCAACAATCAACTCATGAGTAGCAAAGAGTGATATTAGCCAAATTTCAAGTTCAGATGATAGATTTCAGCTTCACTCCAACTGAATGGAACTGGGCGTGTTGATTACAAACAAGTACAACCATATAATACATCCATCATAGTTCCCAAATGCCCTACCAATGCCCATACTACCACCCATAAATATTAAGTTTTTGGGATCAAGAAGCTGACAAGGAAAAGAGCAAGGAATTGAATTCACCTAGCCATTAAATTCCTCATTATTGAATCAAGAATTGTAAACTCTTGTTGAACCCGAGAAAGAGACTTGCCTCGCATCTCCGTAACCCCAAGATTCCATCCACCATTGTTGGGGTGGGAGAAGGCAGGCAGAGGAGAGTAGAACATTGGAACCATCTAAATATAACGCATTCCAGATTGTGTCCATACATGAGCAAAAAAAGGTAAAAACAACGTAGACACCAAAATTATAGATAAAATTAAGATGACCATGCTCAGAAATGATTTAGATTTATCTTACTTTAATCAAGATATTTCAGTGATTGAATTTCTCAGCCCAAAATTTCGAAGTACTACACAACCCATTATGCGACTTAGATAACTCGACTTGAGACATGAAAGGCAGAAGTTCCACATTTGGTGGGAGACTAAATATAATATCCTGTCTACTCCAGTGATGCATGATCAAACATATATAATCCTATAAAAAAAAACCACTTGGTTCCACAGGTAATAGTCAGCTTCAGCCAAATTCAATCCCTCCAACTAGAATAGCCTTCAACGCCATATGATCCATTCATCTACTCAAAGAAATCCCATTCAAAAACGTACCGACTCATTTCCTCATGACAAAAACACTTCCAATAACCAATGAAAAACTATACGCTTCTATAAATGAAAATCCCACATAACCAATAGAAAGAGAACACAAAACTAACTCCCAACAAATATAAATGATCCAAAGCAGAATACAAGCCAAAATATTCAATTAATAATGAAAAAACACCACAAAAAGTTCTAAAACTGAGTCCAAGGATCTAAAACCCAAGCTCAGGAATCCCTACGCCTTTTAAACCATAGAAAACCCAAAAACGCCTCAAAACCTGAGCTTGGTGAAGAACCACTTGTTCTTCCCAATGTTGAGCTGCTCCTCTATATAATGTTACAACCCACAAAAGAACCCCATAGCTTCATCACAAGAAATATACATACTGAATACTAATCCAATATTCTAACCTCAACCAGGAACCTTTTAACATACCAGGAAAATGCTATTTTTTATCTCCCACAAAACGTGATGCATATTAGGTGAAACTCCTACTGGATAAACTCATAAAAGCATCAACTTAGCGTTTTAACACAACTATGACATGCAAAAGATCATACAACTTCCCAAGACAACAATACTAACAGATACCCCTAGAACTAGCAATTATGGTACCCTGACTAATGAATCAATGTCTGAGCATCTCAATTGGAATAATCAATTCTCCACTTTTATAATTCCTTCACAACCAATATTATTAAAAAAGGGGGGGGGGGGGGAAGATAAATAGTAGACAATCAGCAAATGAAACTGGAACGGATGCATTAACCATCTCAAAAATGAAGATTTGATCCTGAGATCAGATGGGAAAGACTTATAGAACCGGCTCACTCAAAACCCGCGGCTCAAATAGCGGTCGGTGGAAGAGGAATAATAAAGCTTGTTTGAATAAAGGAAGCATTCATACTCAGCCCGTGCTTGGACGCCCCTTTTGGGATCACTTCTTGACAACCCACCCACAAAAGAAAATGGACAGGCATTGACAATAGCCGAAGCCAGGGCGCATCAAGCCCAGGTCGTAGTCCGTGGGCGATTTCATGCTCCAAATTTGAACAGTGATTCCAATAGAACCAAATATTATACCCAAATGACTCGAGCACTCTAGCATGCCTAATCAGATGCATGTGCTTCAATGTCCAATTGAGCCATTCAATTAGGAAATCTACCAAACATTCAACAATCGACTGATGAACAGAACCAGACGGATTTTAGCCAGAGTTCAAAAGTACGACCGAGATCAACTCCACTACACCTGAATGTTGTTGTTCTTGTTGATTACAAGTACACCCATACAATACTGACACCATTGTACCCAAATGTACTCACAATGCCAGCAAGCTGGACCCATATTTCCATAACTCTTACTAATATTAAGTTCTTGAGATCAAGGAGCTGAGGTGGAAAAGAGCAAGGATCTGAATACACCTGGTCCTTCAAATTCCTCATTATAGAATAATCAATAATTGTAAACTCTTGTTGAGAATGAGACTTGCCTTGCATCTACATAATCCCAAGATTCCATCCACCATTGTTGGGGTGGGGGAAGGCAGAGGGAATTAGAGCATTAGAACCATCTAGATAAAACACATTCCAGATTGTCTATACATGAGCAAAAAATGAGGGAAAAACAAGTATATACAATGAAGTTATTGATAACATTAAGATAAACCATGCTTAGATATGATTTTGATTTATCTTACTTTAATCAAGATATTTCAGCGACAAAATTACAAAGTACTACACAACCCACTACACAACCTAGAAATGATGTTATAATGCTAGTGAAGCAGGGCAGATGGAGAGATAATTAAACTGAGAATTGGAAGGCTGACGTTTCACATTTGGTAGAAGAATACAAATCTAAAATTATGTTCCCCTACTCCAGAGATGCATGATCATGCTGAAGACATATCCAAACCGCTCGTTTCCACAGGTAATGGTCACCTTTAGCTCAATCCAATCCCTCCAACTAAATAATTAAACTGAGAATTGAAAGGCAGAAGTTTCACATTAGGTAGAAGAATACAAATCTAAAATTCTGTTCCCCTACTCCAGATATGCATGATCATACTGAAGACATATAACCAAACCACTTGGTTCCACAGGTAATGTCCACCTTTAGCTCAATCCAATCCCCCCAACTAGAATAGCCTTCGACACCACTTGCACCATTCATCAACTCAAAAATATCCATTTCAAAGACTCATTCCAACCCTATTTCCCCATGACAAAACACTTTCAATAAGCAATGAAAAACAATACGCTTCCATAGTCGAAACACTACCAGAAGTGGTATTTTAATGGAATGAGGCATACCAACTCTTAACGAAAAGTAGTCGACTAACTTCGATTCCAAAAAAAAAAACCAATTAAAACCCTAGAAGATAACCAATATAAAGAGAACACAAAACTAACTCTCAACAAATATAAATGATCCAAAGCAGAACACAAGCTGAAATATTCAAGTTAACAACAAAAATGCACCTCAAAAAGTTATAAGATTAAATCTAGGGATCCAATCCCATCTCAGGAATCGCTACACTTTTAAAACCCAAGAAAAACCAAAATCACCTCAGAACCTTAGCTTGGTGAAGAACCACCTGTTCTTCCCAGTCTTGAATCGCTCCTCAAGACGAGCTTTGGTCTCCTTAGCGGCCGTGATCTTCTTGTCCCGAGACTGGAGAGAATCGACTGAGACGACGTCCTTGAGATCCACATCGAGGGTGTAACGAGTGGGCATGATGTGGTTGTAGTTCACGAGCTTGATGAAAGCCTTCACACGGGACTTCTTCGCAGTCTTCTTCGCTGAATCCTTGCGAATCACCTTCTTGGGGTACTTGGCGATTCCAGCAACCAAGCAGTGGCCGTAAGGGCGGTCACGAGTTCCATCGTCGAAGGATCTAATGATCACAGCTTTTCTTCCAGCGTAACGACCTTGAAGAAGAACCACCGCCTTGTTGGGTTTCAAGAACTTCACCATCTTCGCCTCTCTATACTCTCTCAGACAGTGGCAGGAAGATTTTCTCCTTTGAGCTAGGGTTTCTGAATTGATCACCATACGGTCATTTATATTATAGAATCAGAACCCCAAAAGCTAAATCGAACCAAACTAAATCGGTTTGGTACCGGTTTCAAAAATTGGAATCTTTTTTCGATTTAGTTGGTTTTGAATTTATGATTAAAATCGTTGAACCAAATCGAATTACTCATCTTCATATATTCATTTTTTACTAACAAATATGTTTCTTTTTCTTTCTTTTTTTTTTGTTAAAGGTGATAAAAAGATAGTTTTTGGTGTAAAATAAGACCTAAACTAAATATGAGACCAAATAAAGATCCAAACAAAAACCAAAACCAAAACCAAATCAAGCCAATCTAGTTTGATGTTTTATCTTGAAATGTGTTTCTATTCTCGATTCAATTTTGGTTTATAAATTTTATATCTTGAACCAAATCAGTTGACACCCTTAATTTATACACTATATTATGCCGTTATAGGCTGCTAAATGTTTGTGACATTTGCTCCGCGACCTGTAAGTTAAAGAGAAATGGGTTGGGCTGGACTGGGCTGGGCTGGGCAGGGCAATGCTACAAAACTTTTTACCTTTTTTATGTTTTCTATGGTGAATTATTATTAATACAATGGTTTGTTATTTTTAAAATGTCACGAAACATCTATTTTGGATTGAATTAAATGTTTCATCTCCAGTTGGTAGTGGAAAAAAATCGTCTGCAATTCTGATCTCGTACAATTCCGTGCAATACCACCTTCAAGCGGTGACACGTGTATTGATACCAATACAATGACCCAGATCTGATTTAAATGTCTTTTCACTGATTTAATGTTTTATTAGTTGTACCAGATCTGGGCCATTGTATTGGTATCAATACACGTGTCATCGCCTGAAGGTGGTATTGCACGGAATTGTACGAGATCGGAATTGCAGACGATTTCAACCCGTTGGTAGTGGATTGAATTACATTCGTCTATTAGCATTTCATGGGTTGTTATGCTACCATCATTCAATGAAGAATGAGAAAAAACCTTTTGGTTATGTTGTATTTCTTGCTAATAAGTATATGGAGAAGATTTTTTTGTTTGTACAGAGAATTTCTTCATCCACCATGGTGTATCCATATGATTAGACTATCAAGCATTAAGTTATATTATTAAACTCTCACCTCCGTTCTATGTGATCCAATTCGAAACTACCTCTCATGGCTTAAAAGCTTTTCTCCATACCATGGATGAAGAAAAACTCGGTCTGAACTTCTTGTGATCCACCAAAAAAGCAATGATTCCATGTGGAATGAGAATAGCTTGGTTTGAAGGCTTATAAAAACTTGGACCACCCACTCCTTAATGGTTAGATTTTAAAAGTAAGGTTCTATCAAGCCCAATCCACAAAGAGTGGAGGTGGATTAACTAAACTTGAAAGGCTAATAAAACCATTTAAATTCACCTAGTGTGATAGAAAAAACAATTCTCTCTTGACCTAATTAAATTACCGTTCGATTACTAGATCTATCTCTAAAAACACTGTTAAAAATGGGTTTAACCTCCTCTATATATAGATTGAGTTCCTTAGTCAGCTCCGTAGCATACACTAATATCTCCTTGTGTGTGTTTATAAGTGTTTCTCTCTCCTTTCACAATACGTCTAGATATATCATTTCATAAGAGGGTTGAGAGATTTATATATGGAAAAGGCTAGCCAACAAGCATTCTCTCTTTCCCCACTTTGAAATGACCCCTACCCCACCTACATGATGCTCCATCCAGCACCCCCATTGGTACCACCGCTAGCTTATCGCACACGGGCGATGTGCCTGTACTTCTCCACCCATTTCATTCTTCATTTTCACTAAATCACCTACAGACTACAGCTGTGCCCAAAGTTAATCCAAATGCAATTATCAGAGGATAGATGTTTCACCAAGGAATTTAGTTTTGGAACCGTTCTACTATTAGATAAGTTGACTCAGGGTTCGTCAGGACTGATCCCAGTTGACTCCCTGATCTCAGGTCAAAACTTGGTTGAAACAGCTCTAGGACCATTGACTTGGGATCAGCCCTTGCTCAGGTCCTTGGTTTCATCTTGCCATCTTAACTTTCTTCTTCACAAACATTTGCAAGGTCAGGCCTGTATTTACTGAACAAACCCATTAGTGCTCATTATAAACTGATACCTCACTTGGATCATTATGCAGTCAATTCACAATTGCCGAAGTTCCAATGTCAGGTCTAGATAAAACATGAAGTCAAGGGCAAATACCTTTGTCTGTACAAAATTTCATCCCAAAGATTTACTGGTGCAAAGAAATGATCCATATGCTTCAGAAAAAAAAAAACGCAGCTTAACTTGCCGTCACACGAGGGGCATCTCCAATGCTCGTAGCACATCATTGAACTCAAATTCATGAGTGTCTCTGTTGAACCTTTCAACCAGTTTGTACCTAACATCATTCAGATAGAAAGATTGTGTGGTCTCCAAAAGCCACTTTGCTTCTGAATCACTGAGCTTGCTGGTGAACACTACATCCCCATGGATAAGCACCAAATCTTTGCTGTCAGCAAATTCAGTGTAATGAGTCGCTGTGAAGTAGGGAGCTGCTTGAGTTCCTCTTGCCTTGTAATCCTCAAGGCCAGTGAAAAGTATGTGGGGCAACTGCACTGCAAGAAAAATTTGCATCCTATAAAAACTCTGGAAGGTAACTTTGAACATTTCTTCATTGAAGAAACCTCAGTTTGATTCTTATTTTTTTTCTTTTCTTTCATGGATCATAATTCTTCAAGATTCGAAACTTAACTTCCTCTACAATTCTATAAATTTGAGCAAGAAGCCAAATTCAAGATGTAATGGTAAAGGAGATTGTTTTTTCCTTCTAGGGATAAATCTTTCGCAAGTCTACAATAATATAATTCAGGCAGCTTATCAACTCTTTGGGTGAGAATAGAAAACTGAGTGGTGTTAGCATTCAACAACAAAGAAGAAGCATACTAGTGCAGTTGGATGCTTACCAGGAGACTCTGGTGTAAGCATTTAATGATAAAGATGAAGCACACTAGTGCAGTTGGATACTTATTCTTTATTCATGAAGTTTTATGACAACAACAACAACAACAACTCAGCCTTATCCCCAACTAAATGGTGTTGGCTACATGAATCTTTACCTTTCAATCAGCTCTGTTCAAGGTCATATTTGATACAAGGCCTAAGCTATGGATGTCTTTCCTCACCACTTCTCCTAGAGTCCTTTTAGGTCTGCCCCTGGTTCTTTTAGTAATTCAATTTGTGCATCAAATCACTCCTCAGTACTGGAGATTCCAAAGGCCTCTGTTGAACATGGCCATGCCCCCTCAAATCACTTTCTTGTAGCTAATCATGTATTGGAACTACACCCAAATCAGCTCTAATATAATCATTCCTTACTATACCCTTCCTAGTTTCGCCACACATACATCTCAATTCTCAACTACACTGAATTAATCTATACGATGATTCATAACTGCCTAACATTCCACACCATACATTATAACCGACTGTCCTATAGAATTTTTCATAAGTTCTAAAAGAATACATTGGTCACACTACAGCCGGACGCACCCCTCTACTTCATCCATCATATTTTAGTTTTCTGTGAAATTCTCAATATCAACAGGTCACAGGTTGGAGGACAAATATTTAAAAAAACCAATGGAGCCAAAAGACTAGCCAGGAACCAAACAGGTCACTGGTTGACATGAGATAATGCTCCTTGGTAGTTGATGGCAGGAGATTATTAGTTGGTAGTAAACTAGTTAGAAGAAGTAAATATATGGTTAAGACATCAACAAAAAAAAGATAGATATGAAGGACGTCACCATTTTGAGCACAAGTTAATATCAGAATATCAAAATCTTCAGCAACAATTTCAGAAACTTATCAGACTCTCAAAGAGACTCAGATGACTTAACGCACAGTTGATAATTTGAAATTCCTTTAACAGTATCATGATTCTAGAAATGATATGCAGTTTGAATTCCAGAAAGCTTTTGAGATTCTGAAAAGGCAGAAAATAAGTAGAAAAGTTGGAAGAAGCAGACTTGGTAGACATCGATTTTGCAAGGGCACATTACTGCTATCAACCAAGGATCAAACCAACAAAATGCATGTCAAAACCGATGATAAGAAGATCACTTGTACAAAATTTATGATGCAGGAGAGAAATGCTGGTTACATATGATCATGTTATAATTATGTTATTCACCCAAAAAAATAGTTATAATTATGTAATAAACACTTTTTTTTTTCTTCTCTAAAATAAGAAAAACTTTGTTAGGCCATAAATAAATGAACAGAATCAACTTTTAAATAGATATTATTATTTCAACAAGTATGTGTTATTGGAAAGATCTATGATACTTCAGAATGAATTTAGTTTCACGCCAAAATAATCCAGATCAAATTCAAGGTTATCATTCAGTGAAATCCTTTCCAGAAACAAGCTTCAACATTTATATCTGGTTGATTAAAGTTGGTGGTTAGGGACTAAACCTTGAACAAACATAGTTGTAAAACCACTTCCTTTCCACAGAGGAATGACAAAATGCCGCCTGCAACAATTCAACAGACATGGACAGCAATGAGAACAATGAAAGAATAATCAAAACAGAAAGCACATAAGTAAAAGTAGTTTACCAAGGATTTGCTCTTTGCTCCATCAAATGATACAATTTTGCTTTCATGGCTGTACCAATATGGCCTCTCCCCAAGTGGTACTGATATAATTATTAGAGCAAGAAAAAGTAAAGAACCACACTTTAAATCAGTTCAAGTCTTTCAAATGAATTCTCTGACTGCTAATATCCCAAACAAACATAAAAATAAAAATAAAAAACTAATCCATGCAGAATAGAAGTATATCAAGTGAAATGTTACTGGCCCAACTTGAATGTCTTCAAATTTTGATCAGATAAGTAAAATAAATAAATAAAATTCCGGGGCATTAAAATTGAGACTCAGGTTTCACAGAAACGGGGCAAATAGAATGATCTCTCAATAAGTTGAATGTCAAATCAAGCACTCACAGGTGTCAGACTCAAAGTGGAGAAAGATGCATAGGGAGGTAAGACATAACCTCAGCAATACTACCTATCTAACTCACATTGCAGCTTTAAGCATATCACAAAAAAAATGGGACACCTAATTATGTAGAAGGTTGAGAAAGTCAACACTGCCAATCCTGAACTGCACCAAAAAATGGACAGGAGGCCAGACTTCCTAGCATAGCCATCAGTTTCATCTGGAGATTTCGCTAATGGATGTAGGAGAAGATTGTACCTTTTCCAGCTAATGGATCCACAAATTTTTAAGGGAGTAAGGTTTGTGTTAAAACATAAAATCCAAACACCATTGATTTACGATCAATTTCATGAAACCCTCTTTAAACTTTCTCCACTTGGGGGGCCTCTGTCATGCTCACCGAATGATTTCTGAATCCAACGAAATTTCTCATTATAGGAGAAGAATAGAAAAGGAACCTACTGATATCAGAAGGCAAACAGGCCTTTTTGTATGGTCCAACCAGGAATCCTTCACAGGTGACCCACCATATTGTCCCACATAGTTGAATGATGTGGCAATCCCGACCACTAAATAGAGAGATTATCTGTACTAAACATATTTTAATTTCAGAGTTTATTTCAATCGAATATCCTCCTGTGTGTATGAAGCCCTTCCTTGGTGGGGCTCAGGAAACCATTGCTTATATCAGAATCTTCAAAATCATATCTCAATGACATCAAATATACCAGTCGACTGCAACTGATTGCAAAACTCCAAAAGCACGAGAAAGAAAGCTTGGTATTTAAAGAAAATAATAGTTAGTTTCTAATAATCAAATTAGCTAGCAATAGATCTGATCCATTTTAGGAAACACATAATTAAAGCAAACATAATCAACCAAATTGCAACAGAAGTAAGTGAAAAGTGCAAGGAAGAATAAGCCACAGCATCAACCAACGGCTGTTGTCTTTGACACGAAGCAGAAGACCAGAATATTGAACCCAGTCCCAGATTCAGAATTACATTACCACAAACCAATGCCCATGTTTTGGCTGATAACCCTGTCCAAAAGTATGTTTAATTTAAACTCCTATTACAACTCAAACTCTTGAATAATCCGAGGCTCCAATCAACAAACAGCCCTTTAAATGAAATAAAAACTTCACAGCAATACTTTAACAAGGAAATAAATGACCATTTAATAAATAAATAAATAAATTAGCCTTACAATAATAAACTGGAGATTTGCCAAAAATACTACATTAAAAAAATAATAATAATAACAACACCAAAAATCGTAAATGAGAAAATTACTGACCACTTGTATCATACATACATGATTCACCCACAGATACAAAATCAATTATATTTTAAAAAGAACATATAGCCTGGCATAGGACATGCTTACACATTATCAGTGCTCATGCCTTTGAACAGATGGGTGGGCAATTGGTTTACATTATCAATCATGCACTATTTCACTGTTTTTAAATCCCACACACTATTAACAGTCCTTCCTGTCATTAATTGATCAAATTGTTAAAGTCCAAACAATCCAACTGCTTGAATGGGACAGTCTGCTAGCCAGTCAAAAGTTCATGAGCTCAACACATAGGATTTGACTGAGTGTACCAGCAGTCAATGGTCGCATTGGTCCAACTGCTCAGTTCAACATTATGTGGAAACATCAAAACACTACCCCCTTGTTCTTAAAAGGAAAAGAGGTCTGAAGCGTTCCATTTGATGTATTTATTTACTACTTCACGATTTTAATTATTTAATTTATTTTTATCAACAAATTGTCTATATCCATCACAAATTTAATTGATGACTAAGAACAAAATGGGAAGTTGGAAACCATAGAACACAAGGGTGAGAATACCAAACTAGGTTAAATCGGTACCTGTACAGAAAGAAAAATGAAGAGAAGAGAGGTAGAAGGGTAGAAGAGAGAGAAAGGAGAGAGAAGTAGAGAAGAAAGTCCCTATCTCACAGTTTGTGTAGAGGACTTCTAGTCATATCAGATTTCTAGAACTCTCCTTTACCCTTAAACTTCACCAAAAATACTAAATAACACCATGAATATTTAAGAATAGTTAAATGTCACCATATATACTAAACACACCATAAGACTAAAATTTTAACAAGGATTTCAGAAGATCAAATATTGGATTGGTTTTCATGAGTCGATGAGCCCTAGCAATGAATGAGGTTTTGAAGTCTTACATCATCCCAGATTGAAGTGAGATCCTCAGGTGACCAGTTCTTCGCCCTCTCAATGTCCATGATTGAGTCCAGTGGTTTGTCTTGCAGAGGTGTAAACCCAGTAGCAAATCTCGAGTTTCTACAGAAACCAAGTGAACCCCACTTCAGGAAATCACCTGGAATCACCAATTTCTTCAATTGCTGTAGATTCGTCTGCTGAGTGAAGCTGCTAAAAGGAATTTTATGAATTGAAGAAGTGCTACAATTTAACAGAGTAGCCACTGAAGATGCTATAGACCCCAATCTTCTTGTTGATAAACGTTGCATTGTAAAAATCTGTACAATTTGGGCAAGAAGGAGCACATATTATTGCAATAAATTTTCATTTTGATACCAGTTTTCAGGCTATCTATAAATAGGCATCATACCATCTGAATTTTGATTTGTAATGATTGGCTGGTTGTAAACTATCTGGGACCAGGTGGTGTACCTAGTGAATTTCAAGTGCGCTCAGACTTGGTTTGGCTTTATCAAGAATATCCTTAGCAGGCTCAGCAGATAGACATAATCTTGTTAAAGAATTTTACTGAACACTGTAATTGGTTTCAACTTTCAATCAATGTCAAAAAGCTGCATGATTCTTCTTCTTAAGAAGAAGGAAGGGACATGTAGAGCAATTTAGTATAAAATTGGGCCATACAATGACATGTAATTTTATGCATCTTCTTTTTTCTTTTACTTGGTTGTGTTCACCCATTGGGTTTTCAGATTCTCTATTAACAAAGATAGTCATGTATCAAAAAGAAATTACTACAAACCCCAAGAATCCTAGAAAAATAGGAAGATACAGGTTCCACCAGAGAGCCACAGTTGGCTAAGCTGGAAGCCAGGAACATTTCCATGGGGTCGTCACTAAGATGGATGATGTGGCTCATATGCAGGCTGCATTGAAGGCAATGTTTGAACCAGCCCACATGACATATAAGAACATCAAATGCAGAGCTCAAATAGTACCAGTGTAGGAAGAAGGGGAAGAACCAGGCCAACTAACCCCGTTGGTTCTGGTTTCGTCTGGACAACAGCGCTGGATGTCAACCAGCCTTATTTCTCAGCATGCATTGGCCCTACTTTGGTGGATAGTGCTGTTAGAAGAGATCTTATGGCTGCGAAAATATTGTATGGAGTTGAAAGTGGAGCAGTAAAAAACATATAAACAAACTTAGTATGGTTGAATAAGGATGTTGAGATGGATTTGTGGTAAAAATGGAAAAGATAAATAAAGATTGAACAAATCAAAGCTAATTTAGGAGTTTCTCCGATACATGATTGTTCGAGTTGGCATGGACATATGCCATGAAAGCCTCTGAATGATCCAGCACCGAAAGATGATTCGATTCAGATCTAGTTTACAAATTCGGATTCGGAAATTATTCGGAATAATCCATTTGGTTAATTTTAGGATTCAGTCAAAAAATTGGGTAAAATAAAATTTGTGCTTGGATTCGGATTCATGAATTATTCATTTACCCTAAAAAAAAAAAAAAATCAGTAATATTTTAATCACAAGCATAATAAAAATTCAAAATCATGACATCCAATCATCCATGCAGAAAAACATGAGAAGACAGAATGCTTTTCTTCTTCAAGAATGCTAGAAGTATAAATATAAAGGGAGCTCCAGGAAAGCTGACGGCATGCCCAACCCTCTACCAAATATAAAAATCAGATTTGAAACACCCACTGAAACACCATTGTGCTTGGTATTCTGTAACATCACCCAAAAAAGCCAAATATAACAGAGACACATGATTCTAATACTAGACCCATTTCTTCTCCAATGGAACAAGTGTAGTTGTACCAAGCCTGCATGGATCAAATAATGGAGCATTCAGAACCTTTTGATTAATTTACATGGTAGAGATAAAAAATTCACATCCAATTGGGTGCTGATTCCCACAGAAAATGGGGGAAGTTGGTATTTTTATTAAATTGGGCTGATTTGGTCAGTCATTTCTAGAGATTGAGGCTCTACACAGTAACATTCTAAGAAACTGATTCTGGTGTTTTTCTGTTTTTCGGAACAGAAATGGTGCCAAAACTGTATGCTATGTCTTTTTTTTTTTAACTGAATCAGGCACTCGGCACAGTTTTGAGTCCCATTTGTGGCACATAAAATTGCTATTTTTAAAATAAAGAATCAATTCTGAGCAAAATGCAGAGAATAAAATAGGTGCTTTCAAGTGACTAGGGGCATAAATGGAATTTTCCACTTAAAGATAACCACTCGCCATGAAGAGGTAATCTCTTCGCATTTCTAAACCCTGTAACTCTACAACCACTGAGAACTTGTGATTGAAACTCCATACATCTATGACCTGTGATCTCCAAGACCTCTGAGACCTTGTGACCTTGCAACATAAGCGATAGTAGGAGTCTGCGACTTGAAGCACCAGCGACAAAACCTCCCCTTTCTATTTTGATTTTTCCCGATTCGAAACACCTGTGCCTCTGATATACTTCTTGTATATCATCCCAATTGATGTATCATGGAATGTTATGTTTCTCACAGGTATCTCGTCAAAGCCATGGAAACAAACTGAGATCAAGCACAACAGCAAAGGATCTGATGTGTCCGCTAATTAATTCGTAAAGAGCCCCTCTATTTCACATATTTCAGTCATAAGTAGTATGTGGTTGCAGCGATTGATGGGAAGCGACGGGGCTGACGAGGACTGATGGCAGCGCTGAGCAAGGGTTGCAGCGGCTTTAGCGATGGTTGATGGGCAGGGGTTGCAGCGATGGGGGCTGGGTGACGCTGAATGGTGCGATGGGCAGTGTGATGGGAATAGTGGCAGCGATGAGGGTTGTGACAGCAATAAATGTCGCAGCGAGCTGGTTGATGCTTGGTTGCGGGCTGGGTCAGCAGTGTACTGCCACTTATGGATCCAATCGGTCACCGCCAATCCTAGCATAAGTTTCACTAGGATGAGCTGAGTTTGGGCATAACAGAGAGTAAACAGGCCATGTCAAACGAGTTTTTTTGGGGGAAGATCAAGTTGACTCAGGTGATGGACACAACACAATTCTGATCTCTAAATCATGGTGGGGAGAAATTGGGATTCCATCCTAGGCCTTTCATGGGATGACGGCCAGCATGTCTTACCTCTATGATAGATTCATCGGGGCTTCATTAATAGATTCAAGGCATATATGTTTACCACAATGGAAGATAGAGATGGGTTCTGAGCAGAATGTTGTGAAGTAGAGGTGGGAGATCGGTCTCCTCTCCTTGTTCCTAAGAAGTCAGAATTTTTGACATAATAAGTGATGATTTCTTTGTCAAAGCATTCCAATTAGCCTGGAGGCATGCATGATGAAGATGGAGAAAGGGACCCAGCAAAGCTTGGTGGTCAGAGAAGGGTACGGTGGTGCTGCAGTGGGATGGAGATAGTGACAGAGGCGAATCTTGCAAAATTACATAACCAGTAGAAATGATTCTGTTAAGTGCGTTCCATACATGTTTCTGATTTTTTCTAGTGACAAAAACATTTTTTTTCTAGGTTTTACCATACAACATTTAAGGCTCAGAATTAATCCAAAAATACAGAAACACTTATTTGACTCAGAATCAATATTTTGGCACAGATCGTTGCCATATAGAGCCTGGGTCGATTTTAATTAGACAAAATTATTTTATTTTCCATTGTAACTACGAAGGACGCCCCCTCTGCTATAAAATTAGAGGTAAATAAACATGGATAGTGAAAGGAGAGATCAGAATAAAAAGGGAAATAGGTTAAAAAAAGTGAAAAAACTCTAGCAAATGAATCAAGATAGAAAGAGAGAGATCGCACATACTAGAGAACACTGCTGGCTGCAGCAGATGAATCGATTAAGATTGCTTTTGCTCTTGCTCTTGAGTGAACATCCAAGCCTGAATATCTCCTTCTCCTTTCAAATGTATATATATATATATATAGATATGTATATATATATAGAGAGAAAGAGAGAGAGAGAGATGTTATATAGATTTCTTCAGACCGCATAGAAGACTCTCGCTTCCCCTTGAAGACGAAGAGTGTTATGTAAAAACTGTAACTGGGAAAAGATGAAACTCTACCCTACCCCTTTTACCCTTTCTAAACTGGAGTGCAGAGATTCCAATCATCAATGCTTGATATTTAGTCACATCTAACACAGGCAGTGGTGGTAACAATGGGCAGCCAACGAACTTATGGCTTACCAAAGGGTCGTTGAGCCCAATGGGAATTCCCCAGAACCTGAAATAAGAACATGTCATATGCAAATTCGAATTTCTCAGTCCTTTCTCCGAACAGGAGACACTTGACAGGCAATAAAGAACTCAACCTATCTCTCTCTAAAACTCATCGAAACTACCTATGATCGTTCACACGGATTCTCTACAGATTCAAAACAAACTCTAAAACGATTGTTGACTTCTCGTCACAAGCAAATGGGTAAACATGATTTCATCGATCAAGCAAGCCAAAAATCGAAACAAAACCAATCCTCAGGAGGGAAAAATGAAACATTTGAACGAAGATGATTCAGAAAGTACCTGGTTTACAACCTTGTGCTACGCAGCTACTTCGAAGCTCAGATTGCTTTGGCTGTCTCACGCTTCAATGGCCAACATCCCAAGTTCTTGAGATTTCAAATATTCTTTAATCTTCCTGAGACCTTTGAAATTAGATGCATGGCAGTTATCTGTAACAACCTTAAGAGGGATTTTCCGAGCGAGAATGAAAATGGGTTTGACGAGAGCTCTCACTGAACGGTTCTTGATGATGGTTCTAAAGCGGGCCAGAGGTCGGACCATTCTGGGTTGATGGTTGATTCTCTTATGGTTCAATTGTCCGATCCGGTGGCCCAAACACTCCTATTCAAAAAGCTGATGTTTCCTCACAGTCCATTGAAAAGGTTGCTCATATCTTCCATGTGTAACTTTAAATGGTATTTAAATATGGGAGAAAGAAGGTCTGGTCCCCATACCAGTGTGGGCCAATGAGAGTGTACGTCCAGACATCTAATAAGGGACAAGTGGTCATTTGGCCATCATGTCTAGGAATAAGAGCACATAATTGGGTAGTATTCTTATTAGAAAAATCAATTTCACTTCGGAGTCGGGGATGGAATCCGTCAGTGCTGATTCAGCCTGAATTGGTCTGAAAAAACTCTAGAATTGGCCAATCTCAGGAACATTTCAATGATTCCTGTGTTTCTTTTCAGGAATCAGCCGTATCAAATCGTCAAGAAGCAGGATCCATGTCCCACAATTACAATCTGAATCGGAAAACTAACTCTATTATCACTGCAGGAGCTTAGCTTTGAGCATCAAAAGCCCATGCCAGTGTTTGAGGAATCGGAATCAAACCAGTCGAACCCTTATTTGAATCAAAATCGACTGAAGACCAATCTTCATTCTGACCAGTCATACTGTATTTCACTATTTAACCCATGCATGGACCTGATTCTGGGCGTATTTCCTGCATGGAGGCGAGCAGTATTGTATGTATGCCATCTTGCTGGAGATGCAAGTAGGCAGTGTTCAATGTTCACAGTTGTTGGCATCTAAATTACGGAGTTTGTCTCTTCCAGTCACCAAAGTGGCCAAACAAGTTCAAGGTGTGTGAATGAGTCATGGTTAATGCAGTCTTGTATTTGAAGGACAGAACACCACAATATTCTACACATTAAAACACACCAGTTTAAACTTATTGGTCGTCAATGATCCTACAATATATACCTGATATAAGTCTTCTGTACAACTACATGCAACACTCCAACAGGTAATGAATATGAAGCATTGCCTTTAGGGAATGAGTAGCAGTTTAACACACAATTTGAACATCGCTCCTGATGACACGAGAGATACAATACACGAGAAACTACTTCCATCTGTACACCCAACTTTTAGATAATCTTGTAGAAGCAGAGTTCCCGTTTCCAGGGTTTGCTGCCATATTCCCATCGGCGTAATCTTAGCTACCCACAGACACACTTACGGCTCTAAGTTCAACATGCCGTTTTCCCTCGCTTTGTGGGTGAACGGTAACTTGGGCCTCCGCACGTGAAGATTGATCCTTTCCCACCTGAGAAACAGATATTGAGCCCACCATAGGCTTCTTATTGACCGAATCCCCTTGGACAACCTGGTCTTCTGAAATGATGTCCCACTCTTCTCTGACTGAAGCTAGCTGCAAGCCTTCCTCTCTGTGCTCTTCCATTTCGAAGGCTGTCGGTAAGATCACATAGTCGTTTATTGGGTTGTAGAATGGGTCTGGTTCACCTGCCTTTAGCCAATGCTTAAGTATCCGAAAGACATGGCGATCATAGACTATCCCCCGGTGATCACCAGGGACTCCAACCCTTGCCTCTGCATCAAGTCCATCTGCCTGAAAATAGGAACAAAAGATGATGTCACATTAGAAATTGGAACCATATAGTTATGAAGACCAATTTTGGTTTCGTTAGGGCAATAGTTCTTAGTCTAGAAAGACTAGAGGGTATCTCTGATCCAGCATCAAGTTTTGCCACATGATAGGATGATGAGAAATTTTGACCATGTCGATATCTAGAAAATGACCTAGTTGACCACATGTCAAATCCCAGACTCGGATTCATCCTTAAACCGTCATATGTATTGCCGAACTCTCTTGTATCTTTAGCCAACCATTTCTTTCTAGAAAAGTTTCATTTTTTTTTTACTCGATTTTCAAAGCTTTATTTGCCACTTGGCCAACTCTGTTTTGACGAAACTTGACACGTGACCAGAAGACCTTGGCATCTACTTGTCCATATAATTTTAGCTCTATCTAATTTTCCATGTAGCAGATACTTTCGCCAGTCTAGAGAATGTCTCTAGACCTGCCAGACTAGAAAAACTAACCACACAACCCCCTCCACACCACCCCCCCCCCCCCAAAAAAAAATAAAAACGGGAACAAAAAAAGGGAACAAAGCTGATGGAGAATATGGAGGACAGCCACACATTAGGTGGTCAAGAATAAAAGCTGGATATTGTTACACTTGTTCACTTGATTAGTCCCAATATTCTATCATAGAAAAAGGTAGATTTGCAATAGGGAGGAGGAAGAGACAACGGTCGAAGTTTCTATCATCATCATAATCACCAACCCTGTTAATGCTGTTATACAAGTAGTGATAAAGGTTATAACTACTTAAAAGAGGCTGATTCACAGACATTTAGGTGATTCAACTGTTCCTAGGAAAAAAATAAAATTGTGGAGCACAGACGATATGCAGCTCCCTTCTCCAAGATCATACAGACAAAAATAAGGACTTAGCCATTAAAGAACAGTATAAGTCTATGGTCCATGCAAACCAATGGATGAGCAGTCTTATCAGCCACAAAAAAGAAGAGGGGGGGGGGGGGGGAGGAGGATAAATTATCCTTGGCTGTTCCAGAAAATTAATCAAAACACAATTATTTAACTTTCCATCTCAGACATTGCTCTTAATCACCTGACACGACAAGTCACGAAGTCATTAAACCAAACAGAATCAACAAGAGGGCAAATAACACACCTTAGAAGACTCCACAGGAACTGTTCCATCACCATCAACACATACGTATTTAGCCTGAAAAACACACAAATACACAAACCACATCACCAAAACAATCCCACCATGAAAAATATTAGATGTGTTGCTTCTTGCTAATAGCATTAAATAATTTTTGAAGCAAGCAATTTATCCAAAACGGATCCTTGCTGTGAGAGCATGTGCACAAGCTGGAGACACAAAAATCAAACATTTGAAAGGGTCTATAAATGGGCAATGACTCCCCATGATGTTTGTGTTATCCATCATGACTTCAACATCAGCAATCAACTGTGGTCCATGTTGTAGAGGACCCCACACCTGTCTTAATGATCAAGTTTCAGCCCAAACAAGTGGAAGGTATCCTAAAAGTGAGTTCAAAGTGATGAAAAAGTTACAGCAATGCCACAGGATTCCATAATTGTCATGGCATCTAGGCCAACCTAGGCATTGGAGGGGGGAAAAGGCCAAGGCATCAATATGCGACCAAGTTGCCCTTCCAAAAAAGGGCGCTTGGACGCCTAGGTGACGCCTCGACAACTATGCTAGATTCCTTAACAGTGTATGGCATTTTAATACATCAAAACTTTAAACTCCTTTTTAATTTCCACTTTGCATGCTTGTTTCAGGCTGAAATTTGATCACTAAGAAATGAGCGTGGGGTCCACCGTAACACTGACCCACCCTAACCCATCCAAGTCTGCTGCATTGTGATAAAACACAACATCCTTGGGGTTACAAATTTTTTGCACTCGTGATAAGCTGATTTAAAAAGTGCCATTCAGTTCTGCACAAAAGTGAGAGAATAACAAACAATAAACCAGGAATATCCATAAGAAATAGTTGTTTGTGAAAGTTTCCTTTTATTGTTACTGCCAACGTATATTAGTTGCACAGATTATTAATTGAGAGCACATTGAAATCAGAAGGTGCTTGTCATTACCTTGAAAAATGGTAGTTGTTGAAGGTCCCTAACAGGTTTTTCCTCACTCCCGTAGCTTCAGTGCAGAAACATCAGTTAGTCATGACAGCTTCTAACCTACCAGCTAAGAGAATTTCAATTGAAAGTGTGAAAATCATGTTCCATGGTGGCATGTTATGTCCTGTCAGCGCAGATCACAGGACAAAGTATCTTCCTGGACTACTCTGCATCAGGCTCAGATCAGACCCAGACTCACAGTTTATTAAATAGAGTTACAATGGTTAAACTTAAAGCATAGGAATATTGAAGTTGAGCCGCTGTCAAAATTTGAGCTTCAAAGCCAAGGAATTACCCTGTTAACTTTGAGCCAGCCCGGACCGGGGCCAAGCCAAAAGATCCTTAAATTAGTTTGGCTTGCGCCAGTTCCTTGGGCTAAGGCACAGCAGTGAGCAATAGTATTTAATCTGGATATAAGCCTGACCTGAGTTTGACCTGAGTTTCAGACCTAGATTTCAAGTCTATACATTAGTTCAATTCTTTTCTCTGTCATGAAACTTCCCTTCACAAGCATAACCACATATGTAACTCTCTTAAACACTAAGCAAAAATATGACAGGTATCCACATCACAGAAGAAAGCAGAGGCAGCATTACCTAACACTGTGAGGTGTATCATAACCAGTACCATATATATTGTAGAACTTAATTCCTTGGGGAACCTTGGCACATGAGAGCATATTTAGAGTCTCATTAGCCCATTTCAAGATCTCGACGTTGAATGGCAGAGGAATATCCACTCCATCATAATGAACCTGGACATATAGAAGCAGCAGTTTAGATTACTAATATAAAAAAGCTACAGATATATATATATCAGCTAGATATTGTTTGTCCAACCCCAATGTTGGACACGAAAAAATGTTCACTGGTGTCATCCACAATAATAACATGGGGACCACCATTGCGTAGATTTCAGGCAGTATCATCCTCCACTCAAAATCATGAGCATCCTAGAAAATTCCTAGTACAGTCCTCATTACAAATGCAGACTGGTACTGTCCAGTCCAAGGGGGTGCATGGTCTTCATAGCTTCATTGTCATTGTTCTTATCCAGACCAGGATGTCTCTACCACCGTAGCTTGGGAAAAGCATCTGATCCTCAAGTGAGGTTGTTTTAGACATGAAAAGGGACCATAGCATACCGTGTTACTTGAAAGAGCTTCCTTCAATATCGATAGAGCTTCTGTAGGTTCAGATGTTTCACGCATAATAGTTGATTTTCCATCTTCATCATGCTTTTCTCTCACTATTTCTAATAGTGGAACGTTTTTCCAATTGAAATTTGGGCAACCCATCAATTCATACATTGAGGGACATTCAATCAGCTGAAAAAGAAAAGATGGTTTGTGATGAAATCATGACATTATTGGGAAAATATTAACATGATCTACAGACAACAAACTATGAATAATGTAGCTAAGCTTAGAAATAGAATCTAAAGTTTCTGCATGAATGGATGAAGTGCAGGGCATAGCATCAGCACAGCCCATTTAAACATGTTAAAGCACTATAATGTTGAAATATCAAATATGCTTCCGCAGGGGACAACTCAAATTGAAAGGGGAAAATTAGAACAAACCAAAAATATGGGAAGAGCTGCAAGGTATGTGAAAGAAAAAGCAGACAGAAAACAGTGGAGGATAAACCAACAAGAAGCTGTTCAGGGAATGCTTAAGTTAGAACTGCACCAGAGCTTGTTCAGAAGCCAGATCAGTGTGGCGTCAGGATTGAACAAGCATTGAGTGAAAGTTATTACTGCAAAATAAATATCTCGGACTATAGAGTTCTTTTCGTTGCTGATAATAGCAGTCTTGAATGTGTACATCCATTTGAGACTGTCCGTGCGTGCATGCGTGTGCGTTCTAATAGTATTGAGGAACTCCAAAGGTGTACAATATCAGAGATATCACCAAAACTCAAAATAAAGCACGTCAGTCTATAAGTTCATCTAATATATGCTTCAAGTCACTGTATTTTACTTCCTTGAAACTCTTAGGAGCCAGAAAGGCACCCCCTTCCTTCGGTTGCCTTGACAATTATGCTCGCACTGGGCTTTGGAAAGCTGGGATCTTTCCTGTTATCCACATAACTGGCTCCCATCCCCTCTACATCAAATATACAAAATATCAGACTGAGCCCTGACTTCATATGTGTAGCCCAAGCCTGGCCCTAACATCACCAGGCTTGGGATCAGACCCGGCTAGTCCTAAACTAAATTTCTCAGCCCCACACCCACCTAAACATGGGCCTGGACAGGCTAGGCTGCCCATTGCCACCCTCGACTTAAACAGAGAGCAATCCTTGTTTTTCCAAGTTCCAACTCCTAAAGGTATTCATGAAAATATTGCCACACATTTCTGAGAGCTTGTCAAGGAAGCATTTTCCCCAACCCTTTCCAAAATAATTTTCTAAGAACTATGGTATCTTCTGAATTTTGGGATCCATAGCACCAAACACAGTGCTTCTATCAGCCACTTTTAGCTTCTATAAAATTTGCCATGACTAGCAAGTCTGGAAAGAAATGTTGGCGGACCCCAAATTTATATAGTGTCGCAAGAATAGTAGATCTGCAAGAGTGGATTTGATGGATGTTTAACGGGGGTTTGGAACAACAGAAATTGTGGCTACACAGGATCACCCAAATTTTTTTAAAGATATTCATGTCCCAAGGTCCATGTACCTCTTCATACACCACTTAATTGTATCGTTAACACCTTGTCAACATAAATTATTATAATAGAAGTGGATGTATCAAGATCAATTGATGCATATTAGACTAAGTATATGGAAAAATGAAAATTGTCATAACACAGGATCATGTGAACATTTTTAAGATCCTATTGTTTCCAAGGTCCACATGGCTCTTCAGAGACGCATTAACTGCATCTTAACACCTTGTCAACCTTAATGATTACATAGGGCACATTTTGAACTCTATGGATCAGCCTTCGGGGTCAACTTTGCGCTAGCAGGGATCATGCCCCCACCAAAGATTCTCTCAGCTGGGGTATGTTTGCAGCCAGCAGCTTGGCTGGCTAAGGCCTAGTACCTATCTCTGCTAAACTCAACCTGGACTGGTGTTCAACCCTAGACTTTGAGTGTCTTTTTTTTTTTCTTTTTCTTTTTTTTTTCACCCAAAAAAAAAAAAAAAACTGCAAAAGTACCATTGCTTGGACACATCAATGCAGATTGGAATAAATTTCAGAACTATAAAAATGGGCAAACAAAAAAATTATAGTTAGATTTGAAGATCTACATGTCTTCAGGGACCATGTTCATGATAGAACAGACCACTTTATCCTTAAAACCTTACATGAGAGAACTCTACAGTTCTACAGTTCACTTTGTAAACATCCTTTGAATTCCAAGGGCCAGTTTGAATCCATCAAAGTGAAACATACTTGTCCACAACTTTGAATCCAAAGACTGTCTTGAAACAACTAACAACCAATGCAGTTTATTGTCAACAAGGAAATTACAGTCACGTTGATATTCAATTTATTAAGAATACAACATCATATTTGAAATCAAATTGGAATTGATACTTTATTTATCACATATGAGACTAAAGCAAAGTGCAATAAACGATTAATATGTACATGTATGTATCCATGCATGTACTCAAAAAGTTTAAAACAAGATAAAATACATTTATTTAAAAACTATAAGACAAGAAACTCGCAGCAGATGAATAACAGCAGTTTTTTTCTATTTATATATCCAAGGAAAATAAAATCAAAGACAGCCCAATCAAATACAAGATATCTTTCAAAATGCTAGCAAGACTGTTATACCAGCTGGTGCATGCTCCATTTTGATATGAAAAAATTCTCTTCCCACCCTTCAACAAATGACATCCCATTCAAGAGGGTGGATGTGACATAACCAGGTGCACCTGCTCATGAACAATCATATTAGACTAAAAAATTCTTGCTTCAAAAATATACAGATTGCTTAAAATTAAGAGTCAAGACTGCAGAGACATTTGAGAACATGACATGGAAATGAAAATCCATATTCCTATCTGAAGAAATACAAAGGTGGAGATGCATCATATCTGTCAGAGTAAATTTTTATATAACTGTCTTATTAGAACTACATAAATCTTTTCTTAGCATCTCTCTTGACTTGGGGAATGGGGTTCCACCATGCCCTCATCACCCGAAACCCCTTTCATTATGCCCCTTATAAATGTCTTATGAAAGTTTGGCTTTGACTCAACTTTGATGGACACGTCGTCCACATGGTCATCTAGATGTGTCCAATTTTCAGACTAATCTGACTTCCCTCCATGTTACAATAATGCTTCCAAAATTGTTTGAAAAAATCAATTCTGCTTTGGACTGCTTGGACAGCTGCAATTATAGAATAACAAGGAAAACCCCATAAATGGTAGGCCATAAGGCTGAAACTGGCAACCAAATTAGATAAGTGGCATATCCAGAGAGCAGCCCATCTATCCGATGGTCAACAAAATTATCACTTCGAGATACAGAAAACTACAGGGCTTGGTGAATAAGGTCCCCAACAGGTGCATAGTGGAAAAAGTTTGTTTTCTTTTATTAAAACTTTGAAACCTCAACTGCTGGCAATAACAAGGGAAAAGTTCAGTACACAATGGGATCTATACTTTAAGCACGCCAATCTAGAGGGACATTTAATTGGCAGGAATCCCTATAAATGGTTGATGATCAGCCACATGTTTTTCTATGCTATTATCTTTCCACATGGACCACATGGCAAGTTCAGCCCCATACCCTCTGCCACATGGCAAATAAGTCATATTTTCACCCGTTTCTATTTCACAAATAAAATTTAAAAAAAAAAAATGAAGAAAAAATCAAGTGACCTAGTGGTTGCAGGCTCGAGTCAGGAAACAGCCTCTCTATAAACCGAAGGTAAGGCTGAATACTTTATGACCCTCCCCAAACCCCGTAGTGGCAGGAGCCTCCTGCACTGAAAAAATTCAAGCACAATTCAAAGGGGAAAAATGCACACTAAACATAGAAATATGTGGATGGCATGGACAGGGCACTATCTAGATCACCCACGTTAAGTTCATTTGGCAGAAACCCCTGTAACAGCAGAATCCACATCATGATGCAAAATTACAAACCAGCAAAGTAAACACATCAAAGAGCTACAACAAAGTTCCATATCAAGTTATGCCCCTAATGTATATTTTCTTTTTCTTTTTCATGGATGGATGTTGCCCCTAATGTATCTTGAAGACTTGAACAGCACGGAAACCTTTTACAGTGAACTAACAGTTCAATCAGCATTTCAATAACTTGAAGATAGCATGTCAGATATCCAATACTATCAACAGCATCATGTAACAAATTACAAAGGTTATTTACCCTGGAATGGTGCAGCAATCGCAATCCAATTCTTCACATACTTCTCAAAAGCCTGAGAAATTTTTTTAAAGTAATGAATCAAAATTTTTGGATATAATGCATAAACGAAAAGACTAAAGATCACAAATTACAAATGCCACAATAAAAAGCAAGAATAATATTGAAACAGATCAACTTGTAAGATGCCAGAGAAAATAACTACTTACATCACCATGCAGGCACATGAAACATTTCACTAATAAACCCCCCATGGAATGAGTTATAATGTTAAGTTTTTTCCCTCCCGAAGCGGTGTACGCCGACTCTAGTTTAGCAGCAAAGCGTTCCATGGTTCCCTGAAACCTGAAAGAAGATAAAGAGTAAATAACAACAATATCAAGTGGTATATGCCAAATATGAGATGGGAAAGTCAACACACACATACATGCATGCACCATACACAGAAACATTGACAAACTGATAGACGCTAATGAAATAAGGCCCAACCCAGATAGATGAGAAGCATTAACATTATATAATCATGTTATATTTTAGTATAGATGAAATCATTCCATCCTATAAACAGCTCTCCGGCGTTTATCAAAAAAGAACAAACTTAACTAAGAAATTTTCCATTAAGTATTGATGTATTAGCCAACTTATCTGGGTAGAATGGTCCATAAAACAAAGTAAAAAAACACCATAATGGGTGTAGCAAGTATCTGAATCAGGCTGTTATTGGATTTTTTTTTTTTTTTTTTTTTTTTTTTTTTGGTGTGTAATGAACAATTGGAAAGTGAGTTTTTGCTTTTCAATTAATGCTAAGGAGGTCAATGGAAGTCATCAGTTTTGAATTCCGAGTGCGTAACTGGCAATACAAACAAGCCTAACGTAGTACAGATATTAGGTTTACGTGTTGACGTCTTGTTATTTTGAATTCAATAGTATAAGTTCTCATTCAACATAGGGTTTTGTGATCTCAAACCCTTCTCTCTTTCAGATCACCTCCGCAAATATTCTGATAAGGTGCTATCTCTTGCTCCCAGTTGATGATTTGGTGCTGTTTTTTACTGTAATTGGACTTTGTGCTTGACTTTACAAATAAATCTTGATACATTTTACTCTTTATGGACGACAGGATATAGGTAAGACTTCAAAAACTCCACCAATCCATTGTTTAGCCTCAGCAACGCACTCTTGATTTTCTAACCTATCAGAAGTTATTGATGTCCAAGGGAGAGAATTACCACTTTGAAAAATTGGAATGATGACTAGTACTCAAAAGGGTATAACTTTCTTATTATAACTTAATATTCTCAGGTTAAATTCTTTGACCTAAACATAGTTGTCAAGGTGTCATCTGGGCTACTAGGCATCCAAGTGCCTTGGTCGACTTGTTGGCATCGCCTTGTTTTTCGGACCCTCTCTAATGCCTTGGATCACCTAGGCGCCGTGACAAATATGGACTTAAAGGCTAAGCCGCTAAGGCTCTCTTTGGTATCACTTTTATTTTTGTTTATGACCTATTTGGAAAATAAAAATCATTAATGAAAATCATTTAATCAAAAAATGAAAACCGTTTGGTAAATATTAGACATAATAGAGTATGGAATGAGAAACCATTTGGTAACTACCTATGTATAAATAATCTTTACAAAATTTTATTATGAAATGGGCCCAAACCAGGGAAAATTAGCAGTTCTTATATATATATATATATATTTGGGCCCAAAGCCCATATATTGTTTAAGTGGTGGGTGAAGAGATGGCCCCTTCGCCCATCTTCCTTCCCAATTCTTCCAATTGCTCCTCCGTAAAATCAAAACCTTAACCCAGCACCCGCTCTTTGCTACCCCTCTTCCCCGCACAGTCCCTGACATCATCTCCCATGCTCCCTGCTCTAACTCTCCCTCCTGCAACCCTCCTTCAAAAACCCCTTCACGAAACAAAGAATTCTCAAGAGATCCATGCTCAACAATCCATTTGGGAGTTGAGAGGAATAGTGTCATAATTCTGAATTGCTGATCCAGACCATAACGTGGGATCCAAAAACCAGTAATGAGAAAATACTTTATTCCAGCAATTTACTCTGCAGGAAGAATGGAAAGCTTTTCCTCAGCTCTGCTACTCTGCAGCTCTGGCAAAAATCAAACAATGTCATCACCATCTCCTCTCTGCACTCTCACAACGTCTCTCCTCTCCAACACATTGACACTTCATGCACAATTCACCTTTTATCCAGTTCTCAGTCCGTGCAAGACTGCAAAGTAGCAATATCGGTATCGTAGTTGGGGAAGATTGAAAAGTAGGAAGGGATTATTTGGCGCTTTCTGCAATAAAGATTACTGCGTTTATATTGGTCTCTTTGCACAACAGAAGTATCATAATATGATTCAACAACGATCCAGAAACCACACGACTCCAAGCTTAAGTTAATATTCCAGAAGTGGACAGTAAGCAGCTGCTCATAGTCATGGCTCCATGTATGAATTCAGATCTCCGATTGCTAGAAAGTATCTTATGGGGTTCCGTGAAGGAGATTGAGCACGATTTTTGCAGAATGGAGAGAATGGGAAGAAGACAAAAGCAGAGAGCTCTGCCGGTAAATAAGCTTAAGAAGCCGTGAAAAGACAGTCTATGACAGCACGATCAGACTTCTGTGCCCACGGGTGGGGCAGCGGGAAGAAGAGGAAAAAGGGCAGGTGGGGTTTTATGTGTTCGAATGTATTTTTACCTTTTGTCCCTTGTATTTTAGATATTAGAACACATGTCCATTAGTCTGTCGTTATAAGCATGTGGTTGATTTGTAGTGGTGGGTCAAGTTGACAGCCGGCACTTATTATAATTAGCCATTATCCGTCAACTTTGCGTGGATCTTTGCACTCGTCCTTGCTTGGAAACCCCATGTAACAGACCCCATTAAGTTGGGATAAGGTTTTGGATGTTGTTGAACACATGTCCATTAGAGTTGAGTGCACAATGAAGGAAAAACAGCTTTTGGCTTTGATAGAAAAAAAGGTCTTGACCTCATAATGGATTTTGTATTTTTTCTTATTTTTAAAAATAGAAATAGGGTCCATAAATGATACCAAACACACACAAAAATGCTTTTTTTCTGTCAGAAAAAAAAAATAAGAAAATAAAAATGATGCCAAAGAGAGCCTTAATCAATTAAGCTATTGTGGTTTTCAATTATCTAACGGAACTTTTAATCCCTTTTCAAAATATGTTCTGTTTAATTACTGGAGAAAACCAATATTTTTGACAGAGGCATTTGGGGACCCAAGGAATCTCAATTTGGTCTAATACCTGGAAGTGAAGAAGCAGAACATGATATTGTTGTCATCTAAAACTTTGGTATTAACAGGAATGGGTTATATCGTGACCCTGTTTTTTTTTTTTTATTGTCGTGATATTGTGACCCTGTGCTTCTGGGTTGTGTCATCACCACCAGGCAGTTTAGCATTACAGGGATTGCCAAAATCAAAGATACTGCATGTGCTGGGAAATTAAATATGATGATAGAAATCTGATTAGGGAATGATGGGCAAAGCCCAAATCTTAATCAGCCATAATTTCCGGAGGTAGCACCTCATTAGCAGGAAGTAGGTGTTGTGGAAATCATGACAGTTTGAACAACTTGACTGCAATATGCCAGAGTTTGATGAGGCAGCTACCTTGAGAGAAAACTGACTATCGGACTAGTACAAAGACCTGGGTACAGCAGCCCGAATATCTGGACAAAACCCTAACAGTACCAGAGGAGTAACTTCCTTTTCGCAAGTGATCAATAATTATACATAATTCCACACCACCAAAGAAGCAGTACATAGGTAATGAATTTATTATTCACCCAAAAGAAGGAAGGAGTACATACCTATTGCTCTGGCGGAAATCATAACCAAACCCAAAAAGAGTTTTTCCTTCCTGAAAACCCCACTTGATCATTTCTCCTATCATGTCATGGTAATAACATAAACAATCACGTCCAATGACCTGCAGGAAGGACTTATATTATTCAAAACATCCCCTTAAAAATAATCTATCAACAAAATTCATGCTTAGATAGAATGTAGGAGACATAATTTTAATCCCAGAAAATGCTTATTTCACTCTCTGAGCTCAGGATTTGAACTGAAAAAGGATAAATACTATAATATTGATGACAAAATTTCTGGAATTCAATAAAAGTGCAAATATCAGATGAGAGAAATAGAAGTATCTCTTCTTCTCTGTACGAAGTTTCAGTGAAGTTATTCACATAGAACGCATATGTACCATGTCAGGGTCCAAGACATCGATTGCATCCAATCCGTATCTGCCTTCAGGCACCACAATTCTTGTTTTTGGATCCAATGACACTGTTTGACCTGTTCCATAGAATTAATAAGTACTTTTAGCCTATGAGATAAATATTCCCAAAGAAGAAGCCAACAAAGAATACAAGGTAAGCTCTTCTGGACTCTTGGCATGTAAAAGAGGGAAAATCCAGTAACCAAATCACACAATTCAATAAGAATCGGCATCCATATTCAAGATCAAATCAATCTTTTGATATCCATAAAGAAGAAGACATATCACAGTCTCTTCCAAAAGTTAATTACGAGGTTCAGGAGTTCCATCATTAGAAATAGGAAAAAGAGAGAGCCCAAAGCAGAATACTACATGTATGTCGGGTAATTCTCTGCTGGGTTGGTGCCCAACAATGCTTCTCCCAAAAGTACTGGTTTCATGGATGTGAGATGCCCTAAATTAGTTTGTGAATGATAATGCCATTTTCAGATCACAATTGGGTCGACCCTGGATTTCAGCGGTACCATTTTGTTGCTTATCAGGTCATGAATTAGTTTTGACATTGAATCCTTGGACTGCTCGATGCCATGTTCAACATGATACTTTATTTCAGGCCTTTATTTAGAGGATGGGTTTGTCTATGAATCATATTGACCATATTTTGACATTTTTAAGGATCAATCCTTCGATTCAATTGCTTTTAGTGGGTAACGGTCAGCTTTGTTCCTTTGCTAACTTTGTCCTCATTTCTCCAAGGATTGTTAACTAATCTAACAAATAATTCCCACGACAGAAAGAGTATGCTCTCATTTGATTATTTAAGCAATCATAGCGAGTAATGATTACAAATTGTAAAATATGTTCAGAGTAAGAATTTAGAGGCAACAAAACAAATTGACGTTTTTAATGAAAAAATTTGTCAATGGTCATTGAATAATATCATCATTTAAATTTGAACGAATTCCGATGCTCTGAAATAAAATCATACCAGTAGAAGGATTAAAACGGGACCATAACTTCGTCCGAAACGTGTAATCAGCACCAAGAAGTCGAACCCAGACACGTTCTTCTTTCCCATTATCATCAACGGCATTCAGAATCGAACCAGCAATACCAGGTACCAGCAAAACAGGATCAAGATCAGGATTTACGTAAGGCTGTGGTTGCTTCTTTATCCTCAACCACATCTCCACTGACCGAATTATGTCTTCCAATAGAACAGACATATCAACCCTAAATTCCTCAAGAAGACAGGGTGAATCGAAACCGATAGGTTCTTCAGCTGCTGAAACTTGAAACTATGGTTCCGATTCCCCCAAAATAAATTTCTACAAAAAAAAAAAAAAAATATTTCTACTAGATTTTGGAGAGTTTAAGGTGTAATTGAATCAAAAGTTGCATATGAACAAGAGAAGTTTGAGGAAATTTAGGGCTCAAATCTGTGGTTTGCGGTTTGGAGTAAAAACCGTGAAGTAGAAGAAAGAACGAAGATTGTAATGGCGACAACAGAAACTGAGAAGGAAAAGACTACTAACATTAAGACTAATAAATCGACAACTGGGGGATGATGGAATTCTGGTAAACCTGTGTGAATAACCGTCAGATTAGAATCTTTGACTTACACAATGTAGATCCTGTTCGTATTTTGAAATGATTTTATATTGATGGCTCTCACAAGTGGTTCAAATCAGGGGCATAGAGCTTAGATTTATTGGATCAAAACCTTTTTCTGTGGAGATTTACATCAGATCCTCAAAACAATTAAATTGGGATCTGTCGGTGACAGAAGTCTGAAGATAATGACGCGCTTTGTTATGTTTTATCGCCTCTTCTTCACGCCCACGCCCATTAGGACTTAGAATTGCTAGCTTGAAATGGGTTTCAACTTGAAAGAATTCTGCCAAGCAACCTCTTCCTTCCATTGTTACGGTTAAGGTTGTCAATCGGTTGGTTTAGATTGATTTTGGTTTAATTTCATTGATTTAATTAAGTGAAACAAAACCTGATTCAATAATGTCAATTCATCTCTCATTATGAGTGTGTGCAAGTGCAATGTTGTACTAGATATTATTGCTTTTCGTAGGGCCGAGGCGGTCATTTTTCTCCCATCAGGCCTTATGCGCAATCCCCACATTTTCCCATAGAAAACATTTTTTCTTTAATTTTACTTAATAATTTTGCCTTTACATGAGTTTTACAAAAGAAACAAGTGAATTTTAAAAAATAAAATTGAAAGAAAAATCAAGCAACAATTTTATAATTTGTTAACTCCCTCTTTGACTTTTAAAGATTATACCTTCGTAGGGGTGTCAACCGGTCAGGCCGATCTGGTTTCGATCAGGCTTAATCGGGCTTGAAGACTTTCAAAAGCTACACCGTGTCCGCCCATTTAACTAATCGGGCTTAGTTATTGAGGGCATGGTACACTTTATATTCGGTCGGTCGACCTCGAGCTATAATCGGGTTACTTTAATTGGGCTTTAGTCGGACCTTAATCAGGCTACAGACATATTTAATGTTAAACGGGTTTTAACCAGTTTTTAAACGGGCCCTCTTTAAAATGTGCACTTATATTCTAGCCCATTCATGCAAGCCCAAAAAAATGAAAATAAATCAATAAATGATACCAAATATAACCATTAGTTAAAATGCGAACATGTCTTTACTTTTTAGTTTTTATTCTTTAATTTGGGGGGTAAAATAGGTATTCTACAATCATTAAAGGGTCGGGTCAAGTCGGTGTACAACAGGCCGATCTTGGTCGGGCGTTATTCAATCGGTTTCGATCGGGCGCCCAACAGTTCAAGTAGCAAAACCGAGACCGACCATTTATAAACGAGCCGGGTTCAAGCCCGACACATTTAATAAACGGTCCGGATCGATCCGGTCTATAAACGGTCGGTCCCGATCGATTTAGTCTGATCGGGCCACGAATTGACACCCCTGTACCTTCAATCCTTGAGGTAGAAAATTATCCATGGATCTAGTAATCAGTATTGGTCTTAGTTGATGTCGATCAGAATTGGTGTACAATCAATACAATAATGACATGTAATAAACTATTAAAATATTCTATAAAAAAGAATAAAATATTAAAAAAATCATAAAAATCAATATTGGATTAGTGTCAACTATTGCCGATATTGATACAAATCGATCGAGAATGAAGAGAGAGAGAGAGAGAGAGAGAGAGAGATCAATTTCATATTAGAGCCACCAATCCAAAAAACTCAAAAAACAGCACATATTTTTATGAATTTTCTCCTTATATTAATATTTTTAAAGTTATTTCATGTCATTTTGCATCATCTTGTATATTGATCTGAACACGATTAATTCATTTATTAATCGTCATTTGTATATCGTGTTCCCACAAAAAAATATATATTATATCGTGTTCAGATGGTATTTTTTTAAGATCATATTAGGGTTGATGTCCTTTTTCCATTTAATTTCTGGATTACTTTTGGATGAAACCGTTTTTTGTGTTCTAGTTTCTCTCAACACAACTTAAAATTATTGTCCCAAATATTTCCACCCATGTAGATGATTAATTAAGAAGCTGTGACTAATAACAACTATTGCTTGTGATCCAAAATAAATGATAGAATTTGATGGAAAGCTACCAGATTATATAAAAAGATAAGGTCAGTTGAATTTCAAATTTTGGTTTTGTTGTAAATGTGGATTTTGTGACTTTTAACCCAAGACCACCTAGATTTTATAGGCATAAAAGCAAATAAGGTTTCTGTGCTTTAGTTCCCATGAGAGGTGGAAGCAGAAAACATGAGATTAAAGCTATTTTTAAGATATCCACTTAAAATTAGGAATGTAAATGGATAGTCGAAACTTGAATTTGAATCTACATATGTATCCCTTTAGGGGTATCTATACCCAATCAAAGGATATCTAAATTCAAATCCAAAATTCCGAATCATCTGAAAAATAATTATTCGATTTAATAGATAATTAATAAATAATTTTGAGGGTTCATGATGTTTAGACAGATTCTAGAGAATGAACTAGGAAAAAAGTGAAGACAACCTAAAAAGATAGGTTAAGAGTAAATTGTATTCCTTGAGGGAGAAAAATCACACAAGTCAAAAAATAAGCATATAATTGAAAATCTAATTTCATATTTATTTAAAATTATTTATATCCAATCAAAAAATATCTAAATTTAATTATATATGGCATGAATTCGATCTATGACACACAAGACAAAAAGGAAAGGAAAGGGAAGCGAAGGGAGTTTGAGGCAGAGCCACTCTGATATGGCAAGTGGAGGCTCTGAAACTCCGATCTTGCTCTCGGCTTCTCACGTATTTTTCATAAGAAATAGCACAGTACTATGACACACAGGACTTTAGATTTGTCTTGATATATGAATCCAAGATACATAGTAGTTCGTGCAAACTTCTCATGGCCTCTCGTTCATATCTTGATGAGAGATAGAGTCCACAAGAGGTATTCAGATTCCGTGCTTCGAGGTTATGAATATTAAACCTTATCGTTCGGTCAAGTCGTTCTTGTACAAACACGTTCCTCATGTTTTTCTTCCCCACTTGTGAAAAAATAATGGTTCACTCTTTTCAATGTGAAAAATGTTTCCATAAAAAATTAAGGGCTCTCACACTCCTGACCATAGTTAGCAAATTCGGATTCGAGAATTATTCGGACGGAGAATTATTCAGAATAATTCGGACGATTAATTTAAAGATTCGGTCAAAAAAGCGGTCAAAAAATCTTATTGGGGTTTTTTTTTTTTTGGTTTTTTTTTTTAAATAATGTTTAAATGGACCGAATAATTCGGTTTAATTCGGATTCGGTCCGAATTATTGCCGATTTATATTCATTTTGGAAAAAGTCGCGAATTTTAAAGAATTTTATTTTTAATTCGGATTCGGTCCGAATTTTTGATAAAATTCGGAAAAATTCGGTTCGGCCGAATAGATAACTATGCTCCTGACCAAATAAATAAAAACTATCATCCTAAAATTAATGTTGAAAAGGTGTAATTTCCCAGAAACTGAAAAATAAAGAGCATTGGGCGGATTTCAATCTGTATAATAAAGAGCATTTGGTGGATTTCGATCCGTATTGAAATATCCAATAAGTAGTGAATGAAGACCAGGGCTATGCCACCATCATCTAGCAACATCCTTTAAACCCTTTGAGAATCTGTCTAGAACATCATGATATGTCATAACAGCAAAATTTAATTCCATAAACAAATCTATCTATATAATAAAAGGAGGGTAAATTATAACAGTTAGGGGTGTCAATTCCACGTCCACATTGAAATAATGTGAGATCGTATGGCATCTTTATTAAATATATCAATTTTGAACCTAGACTAAATAGCAGTCATTTGTTATCGGTGCAAGGGTTTAGCCTAACAATCACCCGATCATAATCGATTTTCTAATAGCCGTACTACGCTCAACATGTTTAAATTTCTATTAAAACTCTTAACTCGCCCAACACGTATAAATTCTCTAGTCTGTTCTTCTCTAATCTTTGGATCCATCACATTCATGCAATCAATCCACATGAAACATAGATTATTTCTTTTTTGGAAAAAAAATATTTCTGAGTTGACCGTCGAGGTATAGTAGCTTCACTTTCTATATCTATTAGTTTCTTTTTCATATGAAATAACGTCTTGATTCACTTTGTATGAAAATGTTTTATCATTCATTATTGATGCACTTTTTAGTTCATATGCCACTTGGTCAAAAACTCTCCTTTTTATTTAATATATATATATATATATATATATATTTTTTCAAAAGCTGATATCATGCAAGGTTATCGATATTGATATGGTGGTTGTATCAGTCACCATTGATATCATTGATATCGATAAGGATCGGGGCCATAGTGGGTCGAACTTGGGTGATCCGAGTTCAGAATCCAAAATTGAAATCATTAGTTGTATAAGGGTGTCAAATTGAAATTGAAACTGAAAATCAAATCCAATTACGGACCGAATACCCTAAACCAAATCAAACTGAATACAATATGGTTACATCCTAGATCTAAAATGAGTGTTTATAATTTAGTTCGGTCCAAATCTAGATCTATGTCGAGAATCGACAATTCTAACCGAAATCGAACCGAATAACTTGATATAATTTTTTATTTTTTTTAAAAACTAAACACTTAATGTAACTTAAATAAAAACTTGACATAATTAATACGAACACTAGAATTGTGGGACACCTTGGTTAACAAAAGAAAAAAAAAATGACATAATTAATCACTTAAATTGTCTTATAGAATTATAGTTATAGGGAAAGACGAATAACCTAGTGAATAAGCATTTGTATTTTGTTTTCTGTATAGTAAAATTAAATTTAAAGCTGGATATTAGAACCAAATAAGAATTGATTACAAAATCCGAATAAGAATCAAAACCATACCAGAACCAAATAAGTTCAATAAAAATACTAATTTTCAAAACCAAAACATAACTTAATCCGATTCAATATTACACTAAACTCCTTGAAACGAAAATAAAATCAGACCGATTACCTAGTTTGAGACCGATTTACACCCTTAAATTGTAAGGTTTGCTTGGATATGATCTTGTCACGTCAGCTGTGATTAGGATTTTTGGATGGAGATGTCAATATGTGATCCCAGCTTTGTAGAGCATGTGGGGCCACTTGTGAATGGTGGAATATGCAGCGACAAAAAAAGGCAAATGGTGGGACCCATTCAAGAGAACACTTGGCTGTTAAAAGGCTAAGCTTTGATTGCAGAAACTTTTGGACATTACGGTGTTTAGGACTTTTTTTGGGTTATTGTGGGGTCTTGCTTCTTGTTTGAGACTGATGCATCCTTGAAAAGTCATCTCACCTTTACGATAGGATCCCACACCTAAAAGGTTCTAGTAACAAGTGCTCTGGCAAGACATTAACACCACCACGCTCACACCGTCTATGCCCCGGTAGCCACTGATGAAATTACGGTCCAACTAATCCGGTCTGTTTCAATTTGGGTTAATTGAAACTTTTATGGAGGTGTACTGATAGGGGTGTCAATTAATCGGTTCAACCCATGGTTCAAAGTATCAATGAAACCAATGTGGTATTGGTATAGAGAGGGTTAAATGGTCCAAGGCATAAGTATTTTGAGAAGCAAAAAGGTTTTCAATTTTTATGCCTTACTCTATGCTAACTATTTAATGATCGGAAAAGGTATTGAAGCAACACCAAGGGCCTTCACTGTTGAATGAAGAAAGCTAAGATAGAAGGGTGGGATGTACACGAGATATGGAGCGACATGGAAGAACTCGGATACTTGGCAACCAATAAGGCTTCTTTATGGCCATGGATCATTATACCTATATTTTAAGAAACCGCTTAGTTTTCTTTTAAACCTCTAGTTTGTATAAATTCTAACATCAATTTAGTTAGTTTAGTCAAGAATATAGCCTCCAAGGCAATGAATAGGAAAACTTTGATCGTGGATCACAAATCATGATTCAGATTTCAAACACATTTTGACAATAAATATTTATATATTTTATTTCTTCTTATATAAAAAAAATAAAGTTTGATAATCCATATTGGTATCGGAATTTATCTTGAACTAGGCCAAGCCAAACCAATAAGGTAAATCTTGGTTCTAATTTGGTTTAATTCGATTTTCATTGAATGTGTTTGAATGTGTTTAATATGTTCATATTCGTCTGATATTGGTTTTGGTATGATTTAGATTTATATACATATTAGAAAATTAATTTAATATTTGTTTTTTTTTTCTTTTTTCTATTAGTTTGGTTTGTTTTGGTTTCTTCCTTTTTAAAGGACCAAAGTGAATCGAATTGAAAAGCATTCGATTTGATTGGGGTTGAACTGGTAATTATGGCCGGTCTGACCAATTTGGATTGAAATTTGACGCCCTCATGTACTGTCATAAATGATGGATTTGAATGATTCTTTAGGTCTTTTACCCAAAAAAAAAGAAAAAAGGATGGTTCTTTAGGTCAGTGGTTGAAAATCCAACCACACCTCACTTGTGGTTGCTAAGTACTTTAGAAAAATGGGTTGGTGTGGTTTGTCAAGGTTGGACCATAGTTTAAAAATCAGATTTGACTGACATGGAATAAAGCCAAATAAAAGGATAAAGAATTCGAGGTTCCTTTTGGTAGCTGACCAGTGAATTGATTTGTTATATTTGATCTTTCTATTGTTTTTTCACTTATTAAAAGAAGGTTGGCCAATCGCAAGGAAAGATTAGGTAACTTACTCTGTGGTCCTCATAGCTTTGTTCTCAAATTAAAGTCTCACCTATCTGATTCTTAGTTTTCAATTGGATTCTTTCTTATTTAATTAAAAATTAATGGTTCAAAAAATTTAATTAAAATTTAACGGTTCAATCATCAGTGTAAACTGAAAAACCCATTTGTCGTTTGACATCTATTTTTTCAGGTAATTTACAATGTCACCCCCTATAGAGAATGCCATTATTAGAGAAATACACCTAGCATAGTAACAATTATGCTCAAACCTCCTGTTAGTAGTTGTTATTATGAAATATACCTTATATGCTGATGTCAGCTGGTATATATATATATATATATATTTTTTTTTTAAATATAAAAAAACCCTTGTAAAATGGGAACTACCTAATAAACCCTCTAATAATTCCCCAGCCATAAATCGAAAAAGACCCTATCCCCCAGATCGATTCCCTGATTTTCATTCCTAAATCCTTCACTTTCCATGGACAATACGCCCTTGGCCATCTCTTCCATCGAAAAACTCATGTTCATGCAATTCTCCGAACTAGTCAACGATTTCTACAACAATTATCTCTCCTCTAATCTGTTCAGTGGGCGGAACCCTAGCTTGGATTATGGCTTCAAGGGCGTTGAAATCACCATGGTCTCTTACTGCTCAGAGCTCCAGTTCTTGGCTAACCCTGTGACCAACCACATCCAGAGCATAGCAGAACAGCACAACCAAGATGTGAACTCCTCGGGTCTTATCTCTTCCTGGAAGACAGCCGAAGCAGTGACATCTTGAAGCTCGTGTTGTCCACATTCTAGTTGCTCTATGCCAAGCCATAGACTTGAGACTTGGAGGACTTGAAACAAAAGGTGAAGAACATAGTGAGTCAAGTGGCAAAAAAGGTTCTAACCATGGGAGTGAACGAGGAGCTTCACCCATCAAGATTCTTCGAGAAGGATATTCTCAAGGTGGTGGATCGGGAGTAGTTGTTTGCCTACATTGACAACCCATGTAATGCCATGTACCCACTCATGCAGAAGCTGAGGTAGGTACTGGTGGAGCATGCGCTATTATGGGGCATGTGTTTTAGTCAAAAGGGTACAATAGTCATTTCAACTCCTCACTTAATAGTGACTGATGGCAGGGTATGAGTATAATTTGGTATTATGCAAAGGGTGTTTCTCTAATAATGACATTCTTTAAGAAGTGACCCTGTAAATTACCTTTTTTTTTTTCTTTTTTTTATAAGCACTAAGATTGCGTTTGGTAATAATTATGTTATAAAAATGATGTTTCATGTCAAAACCAAACTTTCTATTTCTGTGTCAAAATTTCATTTTGGAACAAAACATCCAACATTTATTGTTTCAAGCCTTTTTTTTTTTTTTACCTGGTTCATTTAAAAAAGAAAATGGAAAAATGAATCATGGACACCAAATGGAATATTCCGTTTTCTTATTCCTATAAAAAAAAAAAAAATGCCAGAAACGTTTTTTTTTTTTTTTGGATGACTACCAAACACAGCTTAAGAGATATTTTTTCCAAGAAATTGAGAGAACTGGTTTGGCCACCTATATTTACCTAAGTCAACCGCTTGAACCATCCGGTTCATTATATTTGCCATGAACCGGATGAAAACCTACTTAATCGGTAACTGGTTCACCTTCTCTTTTCATTTAGCCATCTAGCCCCGCTGGACCTATGGCCAACTGCCGCGGAATGGGACATCCATGAATCCACTACAACTGATTTCTGTCCCCACTTGTCATGTGATGTGGGCCACCAATAATTGGCTAATTTTAAAAGGGCCCCACCAAGAAATCAATTTATTATGATACGTGGAAAGTGGAATATGGCTTTGGACCTTCCAAACAAAAATGGGTCTTAATTATGAGAACGACGTAAGGTACACAATAGCCAATTCTTAATAGACGCTCCAGATCAATTGGGACATCGTTTTACCATAGTCCCCGATGATTAAAGAAACCTCGATTGTCTATTTATATCTCAAACGAACATAATAAGACAAATCAGGCAAACGATATTCCCAAGATAAACGCCAATGAGAATCAACAATGACGCAGCTAGCCGTTAAATTATTAGCTGATAAGGCCTCAGCAACGGACGGCCACCAAACGACGGGCTTGACGGTGATCTAACGGAGAACTTAACGGTAATAACAGCCAAGCAAAACCACCTCTCTCTCTCTCTCTCTCTCTCTCTCTCTCTCTCTTCGGCCAGTCGGTTTGCAGGTCTGTGGCACTTTTTGTCCTCTCTTGCGGAGATTTGTAGATTTTATTCAAAAAGTGCCTTATACTACGAAATCCTTTTCTCCGCCATTAATCTTTTCTCTTCTCTTCTCTTCTTTCTCTCTCTCTCTCTCTCTGCGATCATGCTTCAGAGTTTACTTCCTCAATCCTCCATTAATGCGAATCACAACTCTGCCTGCGATTCCACGATGAGAAACAAGCGTATAGATCGTGAATCTCGTGTCGGCGAATCATCCGGTGAAAACGAAGATGATCGAGCTCGGAAAAGACAGAATTCAGGTAAAAATCTTGCCGTAGAGGAAGAAATTGTCGTCGTTGGAGGTGAATCTCATGGTCTCAGGCTTCTAAGACTACTCCTTCAGTGTGCGGAGGCTGTGGCCATGGATAACCTCGACGAAGCCACTGAACTTATGCCAGAGATATCTGAACTCTCATCCCCGTTCGGTTCTTCACCTGAACGCGTCGCGGCGTACTTCGCTCAAGCTCTGCAAGCTCGGATCATAAGCTCGTGTCTCGGTACGTACACTCCACTCAATCACAAAACCCTAACCTTAGCTCAGAACCAGAGGATCTGTAGTGCTCTTCAGTCTTACAATTTGATCAGTCCTTTGATCAAATTCTCCCATTTCACTGCGAATCAAGCTATATTCCAAGCCCTAGAAGCTGAAGATCGTGTCCATGTTATCGATCTGGATATAATGCAGGGCCTCCAATGGCCGGGACTGTTCCACATCCTCGCTTCGAGATCGAGGAAGATCCGTTCCATGCGAATCACTGGTGTTGGATCATCGATCGAGCTTCTCGAGGCCACCGGTCGACGACTCTCTGATTTTGCTAACTCCCTTGGTCTACCATTCGAGTTTCAACCGTTGGAAGGCAAGGTTGGGAACGTCACCGATCTGAGTCGACTCGTTCCGAGGCAACACGAAGCGACAGTTGTGCACTGGATGCACCATTGCCTCTACGACGTAACCGGGTCGGATCTGGGGATGCTGAGGCTTCTTAGGATGTTGAACCCGAAATTGATTACGATTGTTGAGCAAGATCTGAGCCATGGAGGGAGCTTCTTGGAGAGGTTTGTGGAGGCTCTGCATTACTACTCGGCGTTGTTTGACGCGCTGGGTGATGGTCTGAGTTTCGATAACTCGGACAGGCACCAGGTGGAGCAGCAGTGGTTCGGGTGTGAGATCAGGAATATTATAGCGGTTGATGGGCCGAAGAGGACGGGTGAGGTGAAGGTGAAGAGGTGGGGGGGCGAGTTGAGTAGAATCGGGTTCAGACCGATTTCACTCAGTGGGAACCCAGCTGCTCAGGCGAGTATGTTACTTGGTATGTTCCCTTGGAAGGGGTACACTCTAGTGGAAGAGAGTGGGTGTTTGAAGTTGGGTTGGAAAGATCTACCTTTGCTCACTGCCTCCGCTTGGCAACCGTCCGATTGAAAAGAGATCCTGTTTGAACGGTGATAAAGCTGAAGTGGTAGACTTTGGTTTGTGGAATGAAATGCAGTGGATCAAAGGGACCCATTCAGATCACGATTCAACTGTGCTCTTGCAGCAGTGCAACGTGGAGCACATGGATAGTGGGTCCCACTTTTGTTGATAAACGGGGTAGGAGGATCAAGAAGTTGTATCACCATTGGAGGGGTGGAAATCTTTCCATCGTACGTACCATCGGGATCATGGGGTGGTGGGATCTATCGTTGCATGGGGGCCACGTATTGGTAACCGGGATTGGGCGGTGGAGATGGATGACAGAAGGTAGCAATTTTTTCAATTTTGATTTGATTGATTTGATTGATGCATAGACAATTGAAAATATTCTCGCTGTCTCCTTGTCTGACGGTCTCACCTCTAGATTTTGTACATCGTGGCAATAGGTCCTGGCCATTCGATTTAACGCGGAAAAGACAAGAGAAAAAAAATAAAAATAAATACGTGGATGCTGCTGACCGCTGATTGGTTGGATTAAGGGCTTATAATCCTGATTAACAGGTTCTATAATCAGATATTTATAATAGGGTGCATAGGAGGGGCCACGGATCTCAGTTCTGGTTCTACACACCAATTGGTTGGGATTGGGATCGATTCGGATCCCAGTTGTCTATCCACACAATTCGTAATTTGTCCTAATCATTTGAGCAATCCACATATGGGTGATCTCAACTCGTTTGTTTTGTCAATAGTTTCAACTAATTGGAGAGAAGGAGAGAAGGAGAGAAGCCATACCCTATATGAGAACCGTCAGAATTTTATAGTTCTTGATCTAGTTCATGCATTTTTTTCTTATGGGGGGGGGGTTTAGGACCATTCTATCATTTGAGTAGCAAGGGATTCAAATCAAAAGGTGTGAATATAAGAAATCTTAACCCTTAAACCGTGTGGATGAGCTCAACAGTTCTCAGATGGAAAACACATACAAATATAAACATAAATGTAACTTTTGTTTATGGTGATTTGATTTTTTCAAGAGGTTATTGTTTTCTTCAGTTTTATCAATTGATTTTGAATTGTTGCGTGTATTTTTTAAAGGCACATCAAATTGAAGTTATAGAAATTAGTTTTAGAATCAAAAGATTTTAATATAAGGAGGACAGATAATGAGATAATAAAAATTTATGAGAGGAGGTTCTGTATAATAATTATTTTAAGTATCTAAATCAATCATGGATAAAAAAACAATATTTTTATATATTCTAATACTCCACATGTGCAATATACAAATGAGGTCCTCCTCCATCAATGGACTGGACCATTTTAATAATAAATATCAAAAGGTCACAAGTCTGCTGAAGGGTATTCAAGTCATTATGAGAGACACGTGAAACATAACAAAAGGGCTACAGGATTACTACTTTTTATTACAGCCGCATGCGTAACGACGATAGTAGACAGCCAAAAGCAACCTAATTGACTAATCTTTCTGTTTTCTTGGCTAAACATCTAATTGACTAATCAGTGGCGATGGTTGTTGGTTCTTGTCATTTCGCCAACTCTAGGCAAGTTCCTCACGATAATACCTGTGGCCCATAATTTATAAGTTTAAGAAAAAAAAAATTAAAAGTTTCTTTTCTTGTTGTCTTGTATGCTCGAAGTGAATCTAGCACCAGAAGTATAGTTGGGGACTGCAGTACTTGCATTGGATCCTCTTTCAATCAAAGGTTCTTTTCACTACGTGTCTGAGGTTTTTGTCATTGTAGGGAGGTCATATTGCATGCAGTCTTACCCCTATTTTGCAATTAGGTTATTTTCTTGAACCCGCAACTCTATGTCACAATAGAACAATCTTAAAATTACACCGAGATCTGCCAGGCTCTTGTCAGTGCAGGGTCTAGAGAGTGCATATACAATGTATGAGGCTTTTGTCACTACAGGCCCTGTTTGTTTTGACATAAAATTTTATATGTGAAAAATTTTACTTCCTAAAATACATTTCAACGTTTGCTTGCATGAGGGAAAATATGGTATCGTAATATTTTCTAGCGTTTGTTTGCAAGAGGAAAAATACTATGTAAAAGAAAGTAAAATGAAGATGGGCTCACTATACTTAAGAAGTTAAGAGTCAAGGCAACACAGAAAGAGTCAAAGACACAAGCCCATAAGTATAAAGGTACTTCACAGTCAGTAATAACAAACATACATAGACGCACGCACACTCCCACAAGGGGGAGAGAGAAAGAGCCTCATCGAGATGAGTTTCTGAATCCACTGGCTAGCAATACCATGAGTTATTGCTGACCAAATCAATATATCCTTCTTTGTCTTTAAACTACTTTATAAAAGCACATAATTCATTTATAAACCCATTCAAGATCTCTCTCACCCATTTCGTCAAGCAGCTGCTGAGCATGTCAACTACTATTGAGCTTCATGTAACTACAAAATTTTGAACTAGAAAAAAAGAACAATGAAATCACAAGAAAAAGAAATGAGAACAGGAACCCAATTGACTCTAGGTTATTTAAGTCCAAAAACAAATCTCAAAATTTTGAGGTAGAAAAATTGGTCATGCTATATGCAGAGGCAAATGTGTTCAAAATTCTCGAGCAATTAGGCTATTATAAGTGTTGAAATCTTTTTTTTTTTGGTAGAAAAGTGTTGAAATCACTAAAAACGGTGATTGAGTTGTAGGTTGAACAGATCAAGTAGAGCTCTAAAACAGTAAAAAGAAAAATTGTTTCAGATCAAGCAAATTGAGCTGTAGATCGAATATATCGAGCAGAGCTCTAAAACTGTTTAAAAAAAAAAAAAAAAAAAAAAAAAAAAAAAAAAAAAAAAAAAACTTTCGTTTCAAATCCAGCAGATCAAGCAGATTGAGCTGCAGATCGAACTTCTTCTCTTGCAGATCGATGAAACAGATTGAGCTTCTTCTAACGCAGACAATCAGATCGATGAAACAGATTGAGCGAGTCAATTTCGTCGAGGATGAAAATAATTGTTTTCCAGGACTGTTTTATGCCCATTTTACAGGTAAAATTTGTGAGGTTATTTTCCGGAAAATGGCAAGGTTTTGGTAAAATTTTACTTCAAGGAGATTTTCCAAATTAAAAAACATAGAGTGGAAAATCTAATTTTACTGTAAAAGTTTACATGGAAAATTTTCTAGACCGAAACAAACGGAGCTGAACGGAGTTTGAAGAGGGTCATAATGCATGCAGTCTTACCCCCACTTTACAAATAGGCTGTTTCCTTGAACCCGCGACTCTAGATCACAATAGACCAAACTTATAATTGCAGCGAGATCCGCAATCCCACTCTTGCAGATCCCAGAAAACCATCCAATCAGTTTCCATGGCTATCATCTCTTTAGTTTATCCATAAGCTGCTTCACTGAAGAAGCTACGACTGGAAAGAGGTCTCTGAGTACTATAGGTCTGTACAACCTTTTTTCATGGGTGTCCTTACTAGGAAACTTTGAGAATTGGAGACGGAAGATACCGGGGGCAGGGGTGGAGGTGGGGACGAGGGTTGAGAGGGCAGGGAGAGAAATGCAGAGGCGGGATGGGGATGGAGAGGGAGATATAGACAGCTGAACGTAACCCTCTCCGGCTGAAGATCATGTTTATTCCATTGAAGGAGGTGGTGATGTGGTGTTTTTGAAGATGAAAATGTCAAAAAGGTTATCCCAACATAATATTTCAAAATATAGTTTTTCAAAATGTTAGGCACCATTAGTGTAATTTAACCATAGGTTAATGTTGAACCGTAGACACTGGAAACATAATGCCCAAAACGGTGAACAAAAGTAAGGATGTGAATTTGAAATTGAAACCGAATTGAGCTGTTTACACTGAAACCTCATGTTCATTAGTATCTCATTTGATTCAAAGATTGAGTACTACAAGACTACATGTAATTCTAGAAGTAGCTTGCTCATTGTTTGAAATACCGATTAAATTAATCCAATGCACTGAGTAAAATGTATACTGATAAAAATATAATTTTTACTTATACCATGGCATATTAAATATATATATTTTTAATATTATAATACTATTTTTTTAGGGGGGAGAAGGAGAAGAAAATCCTTGTTGTATGCTTTACTTACTGACTTGTTAGATGTGTTTGAGATTATTTTCTATCAAAATATTTATTTTTGCTTAGTTATTTTAACAAAACATAATGGTTTGCATTTCACATTCTCAAGATTGAATCGTTTATCACCAAAAGTAAATTTTAGTAAACAAGTGAATAAACTAGTAAACCTATTGCTAACAATCGTATGGAATAAATCGAAATCGTAAAACCATGAAACCGAAACCGTTTAAAAACCATGGAAACTGAAACCATTTACTAAATGGTTGCGATTTCAAAAAGTGCAACCGTTTAGTAAATGGTGCAATTTTAGTTTCATCCCAAATATATGTGAACCAAACCATTTAAACCAAAACCAAACCTATTAACACCCTTAAACAAAAGTAACACGGCCATGAGTGAATCACGGTTAGTTTCATGCACATGCAATTGCAATTTGCAATTTTTTTCCACTAACCAACCAGAGATTAATGGTTAATCTCTAACACGTCAATGTGATGGAAGACAATACACCCATCTCACCAATCAAGTTTCTGCATGGTTCAAATTACAAATTTCCCATTAAACCGAGTATTCAACAACACCTGCAGTAATATAAAGTAATTGTCTTTTTAAAAAGAAAAATTACAAATTAGATTAAATTTTAAATTATATAATGAACTCACTAGATCCAAGTTTGATCAATGAAATGAGTGTGATACAGTGACCCGATGCATTGCCAATCCCTATGCTAAATTTTAAAGGGTTTAGTGACATTTGATTCAACCAAGGGTATGGCTACTAGGTTACATTACCAGTCTATCAATCAAGATGAGTCTCCGTTTCCCAGCAAAGTGATTCAAGTCCAAATAGGAAGCAATGGTAATTTCGTAAATTTCTAAACAGTTTCGGACCTCTTTGGGCAAGAAACAAAATCTGTCCTTATTTGGATAATCCCAATATTTAGTTCATCTTCAACCTCTTTCAAGAACGCATGAAAACCAGATTTGATTCTCTCAAGAAGGCTCAGATCAACTTTTAAATGATGTATGGAAACTACCGACCACTCCTTGAATGTGATCAAGAAGGCATAGGAAGGAAAAGAAGAACTAAGCAAAGAAGAAGAAAAGAAAAAAAGAAAAGAGAGAGAGCACACCTGAGTGGGGAGGATCAGAATCTATGGGAAGGAGAGGAAGAAATCAGCAGTTGGACCATTTTGTCAACTCCACAACAATGAACATATAACTCAATTAAAATTTTCATTCATTCAACTAACTGCTCGATGATTACATGTATTTCCATATATAGACTCTTCAATCATAAAATAGATTCAAACAAAGGAATTCCTAAGCTAACAACAGGCATAAAACTAAAAAAAAGTTGTTAAAAAGTTCACAAAAATAACTCCTATCTACCCCTACTGGACCATAAGCCAGGTTCGGACCTGGTTCTTCTCGGTCTGAACCCTCCACACTGGGTCAAGCCTGTTCAGCCATGGAAGTGCAACTGCATCAACTCTATTAAGTGGCAAACCAACTATGCTGTTTCTCTTCTCATTCACACACACACACACACAAACACAAGGTATACAAGCATGAAAATTTTACCAAATAAGGAAATCAAGGAAGCCCAGCTACTCACAATTTCAAAAAAACATATGAAAAACCTAACAAAACACAAAAACTGAGTTCCCTACAAAATACTGGGTACCTGAGAGGCCAATCTATGCTGCAGTTCCTTGACCTTACCAGATAGCTCTGCCTTCTGTTCCTTATAGTTCTGCAGCAGGTACTCCTTTCCTTCAATTACTTCCTTTAACTCTCCCACTTCCCTCTTCAGCATCTCAATCCTCTCCCCATCTCCTCTCCCATTGCTCATCATGTCCAAGTCACTCTCCCCATTTGGAAACCCATTACTATGGCCATTTCTTCCTCCTGCTGACCAGTCCCCGGTTACTGTGGGCTTCTTGGAGGGCCCCACTTCTACACAGTAATCTGCTACGACCTTCCTCAGCCTCTGGACTTCCCTCTCAGAATCAAATAGGTCCTGATTTGCAGCATCCAGCTGTGACTGCAAATTAGCAGAATGAGTCCGCTGAACATTGAGCGAATTCTGCAATGCTGTGATCTGATCCTGCATCTCCAATATCATCTCATCCCTTCTCTTCAACTGCTGCCACAACTTGTGAATCACTTCCCGCTTGCCAAAGATGTCGGAGCTGGATTCTGACCCACAGGGAGAGTCTGAGCAATTTGAGTGGTGGAATGGCTTTCGAGGTGGCTCAAGACGATCAGGAGAAGGTGTCCAAATCACACCATTTTCTCTGTTTGACCCTGGAGCTGTAATCGTGACTAAAGGGAGCGATAAATTAGCCTCCTTGAGACTCGGACCAGTGGCTGGATGCTTAACTTCAGCTGTGCCTTCTGAACTTCCTATTTCAACACAAACAAAGACAAATCATTACTTCAACAACCAGCAGCAGCATAGGACTAATAAAAACAATGCATGATTGTAAACAAATATGAAAAAAAAAAAGAAAAAGAAAGGAAGTCTTTCACATCCTCAGGTGGTAAAGATCACTTTTTCATCATCTAAAAACCTATTTGCCACAAGACCAAATATAGTTTTCTAGGAGAGAGGCTTTACAGATATTAGTTTTTCTGGGAGGAACCCAATTTGGAATATAGCTCCCCAAATTCTAAATGGCCAAGTACTCCTTGTATCATCTGTATCACCAGAAACAGATGATGCACTAATTGTGTGGATCTCTGTAGTAGGTCGTGTACATTTTTCAGGTTTTGTTTCATCGAAATTTCAAACCTTAAATGTCTATCATAGACTTCATAATTTCAATTGACTAAATGTACATGTGGAACTCTGATTAGAGGTTTGATGAAATAGACCTGGTGGTACCTTTTGCATGTATTGGATTAGTACAAAATCACAGGCATCGATAGAATAGATTGGGGCTCCACAGGGAAAGCACAGCACACCAGATGAAACATTCCCATTTAACATCTTTTGTTCCAGATATAAAACATCCACTGAAAAGCCTTTCGTATTTTTAAACCCCCTGGACTGTAAGAATCAAATACAATGAACTTCGCAACTTCCTATCTTGAGATGTTAAACTATGAAAGATATGTAACCCTATGGTTGAAAGCATTAGGTCCGATAGTTTTATAACTTACACTGACACCATAGTCTTGTCATTTGATGTCCACGGATTTATATGTCCAAAATTGCTGATGAACAATATCTTCCTACTTTTAAGGATTAGACCAATACAATGATATCATCCATTACAGGGTATGTATCAAATCAAACAGCACTCACACCTCAGGCTAAAGTTTATATGCATCATCATGTATAGCCATGATCCTAGATTCCTAGCCATCTAAATACAACATACTAACAAAGGCATTCAGAAGGATGACTCAAAAAAAGACATACTAACATAAGGACACTTCTTTCAGTCAATATTAGTAGAGAACTACGAAAAAGAACCCAACAGTTATGACTGGATTCCTGTCCACATGGTGCCCAAGTGCAGGCTTAGGGGGAGCTCATAGGGCTTCTGCTTATGGGATTTTAGAAGCCAGCTTCTAGGAGGCAAATCGCCTACTGTACTAACAGAATAACCTGCAGAATTTGGGCCAAATCTGATAACAGAATATGGAGATCCAGCAGAATCTGCAGCTACTAGTAAGTAGCAGTTCCAGAATTGAATTATCGACCAAAAGAATTGAGATCTGAGAAAAGGATTTCAGAAAGACTTCAGTTGTAAGGGATTCCTCCCACCATACATAGGGGTTTCCATTTTTGTGATTATTATGCAAGTTATAAATAAAGGAAAGGGTCTATAAACCTCCCCTACTTATTAAGTTATTGCGAAATTCGGTTTTCCCCTCTTTGGATCAATATATCCTTGGACTGTGGTGCTGCAGCTTCATCCCTATTCTGGTGAAGCAATAGGTTGGGATTGGTGGTGAAGCCATTCTCACAGGCCAAGTTCATATCCCCCTATTACTGGATTAGCAGTAGATTCATTCCATTGATCTCAAGTTCTATTGACAGTTCACTGCCGCTTTTTCTATGTTCTGATACAGCAGGACTCCTTCCTTGATTGTCCTGCGATCCTTACCTGTGGTTTGCATCTGAACCTACTTTAGGTTAACTAGATTGGATTAACAAATTTTAGCCCAATATATCCTTTCTATTTGGTAAACTAAGCACAACTTTTCAAACATTAAAAATGGTTCTTTTCTTACTCCCGAAAAATGCTAAACCAGAATCAAAAGTAAAAACTTTCTGCCAACAAATAAATTGTATTGATAACAAAAATGAGAATCGTGGAATGGATCCCTCATTTATCATGCTGGTTGAAAAAATGTGGGAGACAACAGGTGACAAAAGAGGATGAATTCCTCCATTTATCATGTTTGTAAGGATGAAATAGGTGCTACTTGTAAGGAGAAAACAGTTGGGGAGGGGGGGGGGGAGGAATGTGGAAGAAACATAAAGGAGGTTAGATCATCCCTTTTGCTAAATTGTAGGGTATAGATACAGATACAGATATAGATATAGATATACGTATAGGTATAGGTATGTGAACTGTGAAGGCATAACCAATGATCCAAAATATTCTAGCTTCTAATGCCATGGAATCCAATTAAAAAGATAGAATCTTTACTTGCATATAAGCTTGATAGGTTTATACCTCACAGTGTGGCCCTAATCCCCTTATTCATGTGCAAATGACAAATTGTTTCCTCAAACTTTACAGTAGAGAGTGAAAAATTCGTGATACATAACCACAGTAGACATTATAACTTAACAGAGGTACATTCAGATTAGTCACGGTTATTTATTTCTGATGCAACCATCTGTAATGTATAATGTAACCAAGCACCACATAAATTTAGTGAAAATTAAAAATACAAATCATCAGTGATCCCTTTAAGGCTAATTTGAATTACAAAGTGGTGCACCTGAAATGCAATTGTAACAGCCATCCTCATCTTGTGTGAAAGAATATACACTTGAATGCATTTTGCAAGCCCTGGACCTTCTCTTGTCAGTAGGTTTTACATTTCCTGAAATGCCATAAGTTTGAACATTATTAATGGTTATCGGTCTAGGACAAAATTTGATATCAATCTACAATACATATTAGACCTTTCAATCCATTGCAAGAATTGTCCGGTTGTTTTGTATCGGGACCTTGCCTAAGCTTGTACCCAAGCCGAATGGACAATGTACTCAACAAGGCCCCACCAACAATAAGGACCCAATTTGTTCCTCCTCCCTGGAGATTCGTCAACTGTTGACCTCTGGGAATCTCCTTGGTTCTTGGTTTCATTTTAAGCCTGTGCAAGATGTTGGAAGGTATAACTTTGAAGCATCTCAGTATGGCCTGCATCAACAATGCAGGAAAAATTCATTGCTAACTGCAGAACAGCACAGTGATATTGAAGAAAACTAAAAGACAGTATATTATACTTTTTTCCTTTATTAAAAGCAATTTAGGTTATAATATTTTTGAAATTAAAGACTTCCTAAGTAGAAAGTATGAGTAACTTCATTTCTCTACCTTAAGAATCATCGTATGTGAACAAGAATAAGGAATCAAGAAACAATTTTGCATTAAAACAAAACAGCAAAACAAATTTAAAGTTAGTGAGAAATTATTAAGCTAACAGGAAAGGATTCAACCATATAAACCATGAATGCATTTTTTTTACTTTAGAAAATGACTTAACTTTGATCTCAGACCAGATTTTGTCAGAATAGGAATCAGCGTATCAGTGACTTTGGTTTCAAAATTGGCCATATCTCAATTTCCTTCAATTTTAGACTAAGGTGGATTTCAACCAAAAGAAAAAAAATCTTTCAATTTTTCTCCTCCAGCAACAGAAATATTTGGTATCTTGGCCCAAATTGTCGACATTTAGAAGCATGATTGAAGGCAATAAAAACAATGGTTCAGAACAAGCCTCATATTTTTGTCATGTATCCGACACTGCTAGTTTGAAAGAGACCGGAAAGAAGAAAATGATATTTCAGCTAGGAGTGCAGCGTACAGCAGAAAAATCTTGCGGCCGATCTAGGGCTTAAATTTTTCTAGCACAGACCAGGCCTAAGGTAGGACCTTGGGATGCACATCTATAGCCTGATTAAGGTGTGAAATTTCCTGTAGCCAAAAAGCAAATGGTTATGATTTATGGTACATGGTAAAATCAAAAGGGTTTCTCTAATTCTGGTTGATGGACAACTACAACTCCCTCAATTCCTTTTCTGCTCAAGCTTTTAGGTACGATCACCAAGAGAGGCCATGGCAAGTCTAGCGACAACTATTTCCTCGAGATATTCCTAATGACTGACTTCTGATGCTTTAACTACTCCATACCAGCATCTCCCCAAACTCCATCTCTGAATATCTCATTCCAACTCCTCACCTCAAAAATCTCTGCAAACACTACAACCAAAAAAGTCTAGTGCATAACAGCCCATCAGTCTCATACCTCATTTCTTAGATCCAAAACCCTGCACTCTCCAAATCCAGGCATGTCTCTTCAACATCTCCCGAATCATAAACAAAGTAACTAACCTAATTGGTGGGTTCTTCACTATCCTAAGTACTTTGGATTAGTTGACACACGCGTCAATGGACAGATCCGCAAAACCCAGGAAACAAGTCATATGAGCATGAAAAATTGAAGGTTCCATCACTCAAATATCTATTCAGTGAAGTCATTTGATAATGTCAAATTTTCAATAGTTAAACATTCCAACAACCCCCCCCCCCCCCAACAATAATTTTCTGCAGTTTCCGTCATTCTCTACCCTGGTACTTTCACAAAAGCTTTGAAACGCAAGGGGGAAAAAAATTCCATTTTCCACCAGTCAGCCTCATCATCAGTCCTAATAACTGCAACCAGTGATATTCCATCAACCAATAACACAACGCATATTGATCATCCATTCATTTGCCATCAGAAGGAAGAAAAACTTAACAAGAAAAAAAATTAAGCGAAGGGCCAAAAGTTATGCATCAATCAATTAGTAAAACAAGTGGGTCAAAAGAAAACTCCACAGAACATCAAACAAAGTACTGAACCCATTCATCCAAAAAAAAAAAAGGTACTGAACCCAAATATCAGTCAAATCTATGAATGGAAAACAATATCAATATAAAGAACAACCATAGATCATAAAAAAAAGGTAGAAACAATGAAAAGAAAATGTTCAACAGACCTCATTCAACTGATGTCCTGCTCTAGGGCTTCGATTCTCACTCACTCTTCTATCTTTCTCTGAAACCAAAAAGAGAGAAGGGCAGGCAAAGGGAAAGGAGAAAGTAGGTTTCTGAGCCCTTAAGAGGGACGGACTTGTTTGCTTCCCTCTCGTTCGCTTTGGTTGAAGAAAAACCAAAATCCTTGAAGAGGTCCAATTGATTTGGCGGCATCAAAGGCTCGTTCAGTACCCGTAAGCCACGTAAGCATTCCACGTGTGAATCTCTCCCCACCCCAACCCCCTAAAGGAAAAACGAGTCTGCTTTGATTTTCTCTCGTTGCTCCTGTGAATCTGTTTCCGTTTCCCGTTCTCTCTCTGTTGGTTTTGTTCTGTGTCTCCTCTCTTTCTCTCACTAAATTTCTCTTTTCTTCACCAATTTTTTTTTGAAAAAATTACATAATTACTCACTCCTGGTTTCAGTCATAAAAAATTCCAGGTAATAAAAATATCCAAAATTAAATTTTTCTTTACAAACTACCTACTTAAAGTTTAAGGTAACAAAAATACCTAAAATTAAGTTTGGATTTACAAAACTACCAACCCAAAATTTTAGTTATAAAAAAATACATGATTATTATATGTGGAAGATGAAGAATCACTATTTTAGGTTGTATATCAACGGGTGTGCCAATGTGCCCAGTAAAAAAAAAAAAAGATCTACGACCACCCTATATAACGAGTGTTAACGCAATGATGGTTATAGATCAGCTCTACCGCAGGTTGGTTGTAAATCAGATTGATTGTAAATCACCTCGACCACTGGGAAAGAGTGGTCATAGATAGTTTTGTAAACCCAAACTCAATTTTGGGTATTATTTTTATCTTAAACTTTAAGTGGGTAATTTTGTAAAAGAAAACTCAAAAGTGATAATCATGTAATTTTTTTTTTTTATAGAAAATCCATTTATTTATTTTGAAGTTTGAATTGATTGAGGCTGCTTTTGGTAGTCATTTTGTTCTAGAAATGACTTTTCGTGCCAAAATCAGAATTTTTTGTTTATGTGTCAAAATTCAATTTTGGAACGAAACTCAAATGTTGGAACATAGTTACCATGTTCCAACATCTCTCATTTCTGACTTTTTTTTACCCGATTCGTAAAGGGAAAAAAAAAAAAAAAAGAAGGGAAAAACAGATCGTGGACAACAAACGGAAGATTCTATTTTCTTATTCCTGTAAAATGAAAATAATATAGAAAATTTTTTTCGAATGACTCCCAAACACAGTCTGAGTGTGTGCCCACTAAATAAAAAAAAGGCAAGGGAAGCCTGCCCACTTGCGCGGCCGCCACTATATCAGTGAACAGGCCAATTGGAGGTCGTGTAGACATTTAGGTGAGGGATAGGGTGGTCTTTTGTGCTTTCAACTATGTCTGAGAGTAGAGCCACACAAGGGGGACATGTTCTTTTGTCCTAAAATTAAAAAAAAGTTTTAGTAAGGGAGTGTGACCCCTACACCTAAAAACATAGAGAAGAAATGACTAACCTGTCCCCATAAAATAAAAATCTCCATTGGTACTTTCTCATGCAATCCTATTAGCCCTTCTGCACGCGCACTGCACTCGTGGAAACACTCTCCCAATTAATAAAATCATCAAGGGGCTCTCAAAGCTTTAGAACCGTTAATTTGACCATTGGTGTCAAAAGGTACATGGTTTAACAATGTAAATCCTAATTATAGAAACGTACATTGGAAGATTACTTTCTAAATCAGATTTGTGGCTTTTGGAACTTTAAAAGGGCATTGTGAGTGGGACCAACTAACCAAAATAGGGAATGCGATGGGATGGACCATTGTGAAAGATGGAAGAGCTTTCCCTTTTCACTTTGCATCCCGTATATGGGTTATATGGTCATTTTACCAATTTTCCTTTTTTTATAAAAGAACTATTCATCCGAGAGGACCCACTGGGTTTTTGGTATTGGCCATATCGGCTGATATGTATCAGTATCCACAGATACTAATACCGATACAATCCACTGATACAGTGCAAATAGAGAGTAAAATGTAAAAATGATACAATATTGGTATCTATGAGGGCAAAACCGTCTGATACGGCCAATAAAGACCGATACCAATATCTAAAACCATGGGCCCGTCAGATAAATGGGCTAATGCTCCAAAGCGAAATCTTGTAGTATAGTCCACTGCCCAATGGCTAATGTGGGACCCGCTTGGTATATGAATGAGTTTCAGTCTAATGTTTAATGAGTTTCCATATTGGATTGAAAGTATAAGTGACTTTTAACTACTTTTTCCTTTCGAAACTTTGGTGGGCCTTCTGCATGAAAATTGCCAGCCTCAAAGCTGGATATGGTCAATCTTAGGAGTGAGAACCTGGGCCCCTCTTCTACCAATATGGCTTCTGGTAGGCCTACTAACAATGATAAGCTCAGCCCAAGTCCAAACCTAACCATTTCCATTGTCATTTGCCAGTTGGCCATAACCGCCACGTGTGAAAATAGTCTCCAGCCGCTGCATCAGTGTAGTGAGTATCGGGTGATTGCGAGCCCTTTGGGACGTGTAACCAAATGTTCTTAATCTTTCGATGTTCATCGCACTTCACCGTTCATTGTAGAGGATGTGCACCCTAACCACCAAACATTCCCCAATCACTACCACACAAATATGGATTTTTTATTTTTTGTTTGTTTTTCCTCTCTTTGTAAGCAACCAAAGATGGATATTAAAACCAAAATGGGCATTCCTACATGGCCACACATAGGCAATCACATGGAATGTTGACCTAAACCAGCCAATAATCAATTTTTATAATATTATATATCTAACCACTCTGGTTTTAACTTGTGAGTATACTAAATATTAACATATAATTAATATATCATTAGAGCATAAAATTATAAATTGAACAATTCTTAAGTCCTTAAATATAATATATATCTAGTAATGCTGGACGTTGACGGTTATTATTGGCATTTGATGGCCCTTAGCCGTTATGACCTGTTTCTGATTATATATTAGAATCTGCACCCACCAGTTGGAACTTGGAAGTTGGAACCATTTTTTCTTTTTAATTTTTTTATTAGCTTAACACATGCAATGTATGGGAACATAAATTTTAAATTGGAAAAAAAAAAAGAAGAAGAAGAAGGAGAAGAAGAAAGAGAAGGAAACGATCATTTTAAAAAGGGAAAATGGTTTTTATGAGAAGAATGTGACCCCTACATCCTAATAGATGGGGAGGTAAAATGACCGGCCTATCTCTCATGAAACTAAAAATGATGTCTCTGTAGATGCTTCCTCGTAGGGTTGTCAAGGGGTCGAGCTTAATAGTGCTTGACCAATTTTTAGATTACATTGTAAACGGGCATGGTATGGTTGATAATAGAATCAATCGACCTCGGACTCTAATCAAACTGTCATAAACAGGTCTTAATAGGGCTACAAGCATGTTTAATTTAAACAGGTAAATAGGCTTTAAATGATTCTCTTTAAAATTGGACTCTTAAATGGGCTTAAAAGGGAATACAATAAAAATGATGCCATAAATCTCAAAATTGAGATAAAAGATTGTTTGGTTTTTCTGTAATTCTATTAAGATGATTTGATATTCTAAAATCATCTTCTGGACAACTTGAAATTACGGTATAGAGTCTCAAAGTTGTGGATATCCACATAATATATCCGTTCTCCACCTCTAAAATTATGATGAGCCACTATTTTTGTCATAACTCAAAATAGTTTAGATTTGTAGATTTTACTTTTTTACTGTTAGTAGTTTAGTAACTATAGTTTATGGGTAGTGACATAGTATGAGCAAAATGGGGGATTTCAATTAGTAATAAAGGGGGTCGGGCTAGGTTGGGCTTAAGGGAGTCGGTTCAAGTTTGGCACCCAACGGGCTTGAGGGTTGCACCGTGAACACACGTTCAATAATCCACCTCTAAAATTATGATGAGCCACTATTTTTGTCATAACTCAAAATAGTTTAGATTTGTACATTTTACCTTTTTACTGTTAGTAGTTTAGTAACTATAGTTTATGGGTAGTGACATAGTATGAGCAAAATGGGGGCTTTCAATTAGTAATAAAGGGGGTCGGGCTAGGTTGGGCTTAAGGGAGTCGGTTCAAGTTTGGCACCCAACGGGCTTGAGGGTTGCACCGTGAACACACGTTCAATAAATGGGCCGAGCTCAAGCCCGGCATGTTTATTAATTGGGCTGAGCCGGGCTTTAATCGGTCAGGCTCAATCGGGTTGAACGGTGCGAGCCTGAAATTCACACCCCTACTTCCTTATGTTCTCTTATAACACTGTAGAAACCACACTTCTCCTAGTGAACACTTGCCCTTAAAAAAGAGTTGTTGATTTTATGATTAATAGATGTTGAATTATTAGTGTCTCAAGGGTTTGTTATTTTTCCAACAACCCAAGGCATTTAGTTTTGTGGATTGACCATGTATTCATCTCAACCGTTGGATAGAAAGGACACAATCTAAATTAGTCACATCAAATTTCAAAATCTAAATCAATCAAATAACTCTCATTGTATTGGCATGCATTATGTGTATATCCATTTGTATGTATAAATACTCTAAAAATTATTATATATGCATTCTCCCCATGTTGTATAAGAATAGACGGTTTAGATCAAAACAATCATAAAAATGGTCGACTCATATTTTATCTTTGTGATATTTAAAAAACTTCACATTCTGTTGTTCTGTTGACAATTACCCACAATCAATTTATATAAAATATAAAGAGCGAGAGGACCCTACTGGTATAGCATAGAAAACACCAAGTCAATGGACCAATGGCAGAGTGTGCAGAAGAATATTCCGTGCACGTTAAGGGGTGGCAGTGCGGCCTTTTGCTACATCAAACTAGTTGGATTCTTTTTCTCAAATATAAAATATAAAAGAATCGCAAGAGAGATCTTATGTGGGAGAAGCGAAAGTTAGGTTTAAAATAAATAAATAAATGAAATTAAAAAGGAATTCTGAGAGAAAAAGGAAGACGTTCCTAATCTAAGAAAACTAATATACTATAAGAGAGAAATAGATAATTAACTAATGATAGTTTTACAAAATGGGAAAACTCATTTAGGGCAATTTGTATTGAGAGGTCTCTTAACAATTTGTATTGCATAAAGCAAGAAAACTAACGTTATACTGTGCAATGGCTTTCATCCCATGACAGGTGATTTTAAGTGGCCCTGACAGGCCCCTTATGTCCCCAAGCGATTACCAAGGAATGTTGTAAGCTCAAATTTTACTCGTCACTCAGGATGAGCAAAGTGAAAGGGATCAACAGTTTCATGGAGAAATCCATGAAAAACATGAGCACTTGAGAGGCTACGGACGATCCACGGAGCCCGACATCAACAACACTAGACGGATACAGACCGGTCAGTGATAAAGATTATGAATAGAACATTAACAATCATGGTGGAATAGAGAGAACAGGGCCCAATAAGAGTAATAACCAAGGGTTGGCCAACAACCAAACTAATACTCTAGACGGACAGTGTGCCTGTAAATCAAACAAGTTAAGAGTATACATCTAATTCTGTCTACAATAGTGTGATTCATCATTTTCGCTACACCATTGTGCTGAGGTGTCTTAGGAACAATCCTATCATGTCTGATGCAATAATTATCAATTTTTTTTTTTTTTTTTTTTTTTTT
>NC_056565.1:24029807-24073375 GCF_013358625.1 Macadamia integrifolia
TTGGGGCTGTTGTAGAGTAGAAGTGTAATTGCAGACCCGGAGAAGAAGTGTAGTTGCTGGCGAAGAAACCCTAGATCGAGGCTTATGCCTCCGCGATTTGAAGGATCGAAAGAAAGAGAAAGAAGAAAAGGGGAAATGAATTTTGAAACAAATGGTTTCTCCCAACGACTGATCAGTTTTGGAAGAACATAGTACCTGAATGGAGCAACAACCCATCTCCCAATCGAAACATGATCTGACGGCCCACGTGTCCTGTAACACATGTATGATCCAAAGTAGCCTCCGCCGACTTTCGCCAGATTCGCTCCCCATGGAGGATTTCGATCTAATTGAACCCAATTTCTTTGACTGCACAAGGGTTACAGCTAAATTTCATTCTTCGAAATTCATGCCTACGGCATACAATCCAATATTTACCAAAAAAAAAAAAAAAAAAAAAAAAAAAAAAAAGAAGGAAGACTTTTTTTTTTGGACAAAAAAATAAAATTCATTAACTAAAATCGGTAAGAGAGAACCTCCTGCCGAGGAAAGACATACTTACAAGGAAAGGGGGGGGATAAACCCACCAAGTTTTTGAAAGCCAAAAATTTAAAGCACCTCCAGCCAGGAAATGAGCTTCCCTATTCATAGATCATGGAATGAAACCAAATTTAATTGTGGAAAAGTCAGAAGAAAGAGCCAAAATATCATTAACTTCGAGAGTGGTTTGACTAGTCATCCTCGTAGATTGGTTCTTTTGACTAATCTTTGCGGCACCTGATCCAAGCAAGATAAAGAGGCTAGCTAGGGGGTAAGAGATCAGTACGTGGTCGCATGGTCTCTACACCAGTGCAGAGGCCAATGGGAATGTGCTTTGGGCCATAATTATGATAGGATTATGGGGGCAGGCAGTAATTTTGGAGATTTTTTATCTGGGCGTAGGAACCATGTGATCAAGGTAGTGTTCTTTAAAAAATAGGCAAAAGAACCCTTTCAGTATGGTGTTGTCTACTCAATGCATAGGGCCAATGGGAGGAGGATATGCTGGATCATCTTCAGCGCACAGGGTGGGGGGTAACTTCTTGTTTTTTTGATCATATGTGTCTAGGCATAGACAACACTAGACTGGTAATTTTTTTTTTTCCAAAAAAATATTATTTGGATTCATCAGACCTTTCTCATTAAGCAATTTAGAGAAGAGGAGAGAATGATCATATCTAAAAATCTAAATGAGAACGTTTTCGTACAGTCCTGCATGTGATCAATATATGAATTCTTTTTTTTGGTAAGATCTATATATGAATTCCGCCAAGCCTCCTTCTCGGTCACATAGGTTTATGGAGTTCTTGTGTTGATCATAGGAGTGTACGAAAAGTTCTCATATATGAAGGTGATCCTTACCCTTCCTCCAATTCTTCCTCCGCTTCATATTAATTGGTAATTCCCCTATCAATCGCTAATGATAAATTTCTTCAAATAGCATAAGCAAAATTCCTCGCACAAGGCCATGTCCAGCCCAGCTCAGTGCATGTTTGAAAGGTATTCTAACATTCATCCAGATACTTGTTTTTATGGAAGTAAAGTCAAAGATGATCTTGGGTTTAAGTCACAAAAGCCACATATACAATAAGAGAGGGATAGGCACACTGCCCATGTGTGATAACCTAGCAGGGGGCATCAATGAGGGTGCCGGATGAGATGCGTAAAATTCATTTAAAAAAGAGGAAGTGGGGGAAGATGAGAGATAGACAGAATGTATGCTTATTTACATCTTTTGCCACAGGTAATGGTCAGGGCCATAGGGCTAGTTAGGAGCCTGTAAGTTGATGGTGAATAAAAGAAGAAATCTTTTATCATTTTGCTTTTTGTTGACTCTTAATGGTTAAGAAAGCTTAATGTAAATATTGATCAAATATGAATGAGGACTTGGGAATTTGGATTGTAAATATTTTGGCCACTAGGGTTTGGTCCTGTTAACTCTGATATGTAATAGGACTCTATGTAGGTTTTGAAGGTTTAAATGTTTGGGATGGAATGTTGTGAACTATGCATGGATGCTTGATTTTGAATTTTGATCATTTTGATAACCGCCCGCGAGGGCGTGACTATACCCTTATCCCGGGTTTGGGTCGTGATAGTTGAAGGAAAAATGGAGAAAATGAAGAATAAAAGGGAATAAAAAAAGCAAATAGTGGGTCCCACTTAATTGTGGATTAATAAAAGAGAGAGAGAGAGAGAGAGAGAGAGAGAGAGAGAGAGAGAGAAAGGGATTAAGTTGAAGAGGTTGCCGGTTTTACCTCTTATATTTGTCATCTATCTAATGTTGTAGGAGGTAGATGATTTTATTGAAGAAGAAGACTGAAGTCGTGATATTTATTTCACTCATGATTGGGCCTTTCTACCAGGTGTTATGTCCGTGGCTTTCAGGGGTATTCACATTTGACATCATCTCGCTCTGATCGAGATCTTTGGAGATGATTCCGTACTTCGGTTCGGTGGAGGAGTTTTAGGACACCCTTGGGGAAATGCACTGGGTGTCGAGCTAATCAAGTTGCCCTAAAAGTGTTTGTACAAGCTCATAATGAGGGACATGATCATACTCGCGAAGGTAATGAAATTATCCATTCCTATGTCCAGGAGAGGATTCGGGCTTGGTCTCTAACGAAGTAATATAAAGGAGTTATTCACACCTCCTTTGTTTGAACATGTGTTGCATAATGACCGTATTAGGACAGCAACCCTAGTCCTTGTATTAGGACACTTTTTTTTTGGGTATTAGGACACTTGAACACGTATGGTGATGCAATTAAATGTTCTAATAAACTTTCCCCTTTCTTACTTGCCCGCCGTCCTTGTGATCATAAATAACCCCCACCTATAACTACCTTTCCCTCACCTGCTCTTAGTTTCCCCTTCCCTGCTTGCCCGCCTTACCCTATAAACCCAAATAACCCCCACCTACAACTACCCTTCCCTCATCCATTCTCACTTTCCCCTTCCTTGCTCGCACGCTTCCCCGTAAATCCTCATATTCCCCACCCCTATCCTTTGCAACCACCTTCAATCTCTCTTTAAGCAATTTTACTTGTTTCTGATATCTCCTTGACTCAAAACTTATCAGAATATAGAGAATACTCACTGGAATGACGTCGGATCTTTGGTCCTCGGTCGTTCAAGGGGAGGACCTTTTAGTTTATGGCCTGCATTTTTGGGTTAAGCATTTCACCCCAAACTCTTCGATACTATGTGATGTGGTGTTTCTCAACACAGTCGGAATGAAGATGTTGGTGCTATTGGTTCGTTGGTTCAGAAGACGAATCTGAATAAATAAGATTTGAAGATTAATGTTGGATCAGAGAAGTTGTCGGAGCTCTTGAACTTGTAGAAAACGTAGGAGACGAGAGTGAGGAGTGAGGAGGAGGAGGAGAAGATGATTGCGGAGGATGGGGTGGGGATATGTGGTTTTGCAAGTGAGGGAGGCAACCAGGGGAGTGGGCAATGAGAGTGGATGAGAGAGGGGGTGTTGTAGGAAAAAAATTTGGCTACTACTGGGTTGCAGCCAAGTAGCTCTAAGCCTCTAACCTTTCCCACTAGTTTCAAAAATCCCCTCCTAGGTTCTAGTCTTTTCAGAAATACCCTTTTAGATCCGATTTCATTGGCTACCAGCAAAGGTTGCAGCTACTCGACGAACAATCAAATTTCGTTCGTGTTGTAGGTGGGTTTTCACATGAATTGAGCATCCTACTCATGTACGTTACTGAGCCGACATGTGGTAACCTAACAATTGACAACTTTTTCGTTAGACCCCTCTTCTTCTCTCCTTTTGCTCTTTTATTCAAACTTAGCAATTTTTTTTTTTTTATTCCTCCCCTTCCTCCTCCTTTTTCCATATAATAGATGCAGTGGTATCAAGGCTAATGAATGGTCTGCGGTAATTAGGGCAATGAAGGAGAAGCACTGGAGTTGGCAAATGAGAAATAGAAGTTCTAAAATTGTATCCCTCCCCTTTTTATTTTGTTGAGGAATTTACTATCACTCCCCTACACTTGGCCTATATTTACTAAAACTCCCCAACCTTTTTTTTTTTTACTGATACTCCTTTGCTTTTTTTATTTTTACATCACTTTCTCCCCTGTTGTTTTTAAATACCCAGATTACCTTTCCTTTTCACTTGTAACCTATTTTGATTGGTTCAAAACATGGTTTGAACCAAACCACTACCAAGTTTTGTCTTATCTAATCATAAAAGATATTGTAAACTCAAAAAAGAATAATTTTTTATCCGATCTATATCTATATCGGTATCATATGTTCTAATAAGGTACCACATGTTTTTTTATTTTATTTTATCTTTAGATTGATCGAGACTACCAATCTAATACCGATAAAAAAATAGATTGCTAAATTTGTGATGATGGATGAGATAAAAAAAAATAATAAATAAATATTATCCCTAAGGGCACATCAACTATGCCATTATTGATGATTGGATGAGATAAAACTTATAAGTGGTTTGATTTTAAAAAGTGTAATAGGTTACAAGTAAAAAGGAAGGGTAATTTGAGTATTTAAAGAGAGCAGGGGAGAAAGAGATGTAAAAATCAAAAGAAGGGGAGTATCAGTGAAAAAGTAAAAGGTAGGGGAGTTTTAATAAATATAGGCGAAGTGTAGGGAATTTATAATAAATTCCCCTATTTTGTTTCTCTCGTTCTGCTTATCTTAAACTTGGAATCAAGATGTTTTAAGATAAGCAGAATGAAGACAGAATATATGATGTGCCCCTTTAGTTAGACTAGAGGAGGGGACGAAATGGTGAAACTTGGGGAATGAGAGCTACCCCAGAGTAATAGTTTTAAATATATGGGGTCCATCTTTAACAATAGGGGGATATAGATGATGATGTTAGCCACAAAATAAAAGTGAGATGGATGAAATGGAGAGATGCATTAGGAGTACTATGTGACAAAAGAATGCCTATTAAACTTAAGGAAAAGTTCTACAAGACAGTGGTACTACCAACTATGACATATGGAGTAGAGTGTTGGGCAGTTAAGAAGAGTGATTTGACCAAAATGAGTGTAGCGGAGATGAGAATGCTAAGAGGAATGTGTAGCAAGACCAGGAGAGATGGAGTAAGGAATGATTGTATAAGAAATGAGTTGGGGGTTGCACCAATTGAAGACAAGCTCTACGAGAATTGATTGAGATAGTATGTCCATGTGCAACGGAGACTTGTAGAGGTTCTACTAAGGAAGATAGAACAAATTCATTTGGAGGGAGCCAAAAGAGGGAGGGGTAAGCCTAAAATGACTATTAATGAAGTAGTGAGAAAAGACATGCATATGGTAGGGCTTGATTCTAGTATGACCACGGATAGAGTTTTATGGAGGACTAGGATCTGGATAGTAGATTCTGTGTAAGGGATGTTCTGGTGGTGCATCTTGGATTTCTACCTTATTTTCTTCTCTTAGTCCCTTTTCACTTATTTTCCCTTATTTCATCACTTCTTGATTCTCGTTTTCATATCGGATCTATGTAGCCGACCCCATTTAGTTGGAATAAGGTTATGTTTTTTGTTGTTGTTGTTTTTGTTATTGTTATTGTTTGTTTCTCTTGTCATTGTGTAAATGAGCATTGTCAAAATTTGAAATGGCAATTGGAACTCTCTTTTGAAAAAACCCCACCCTTAAGCTCTTTTTACCCAAGATTCATTCCCATTCCATTGATTTCACATTTTATAAGAGAAAGCGATGATAGTGAATAGAAAAACAAGAAGAAAGAAGACGCCAATAGTGAGAGAAGAGGCAGAGCTGGGAGGTGACAAGATGGAAGTACCACAAACGATGATTGCCAGCTTCTGGTTCTTTTTACAGTGATCGCCATTGGTAGAAGTGTAGTAGTGTTCTCCTGCGATTTCAATGGGGATGTATATCGATGATGCGACCACAAGGAGATGGAGTTCTCCAAGCTGATGTTACAGGATCCATAATCTGCCTTTGAGAACTCAGCCACGTCTTGCGCACCAATTGTGAAGTTGAACACTACCCACCAACAATATAATAAACATCAAATTAGGAAGTTTCTGTTAGAGAGAGAAAGGAGTGCGGATCAGGTTCACGTATGAGAACATTCTTGATTGGTAGATTTAGAATTAATTTTCTCTCGTTTCATTTGATAAATTTTAACTTAAACCTGATCCGTTCACAAGAGAGAGAGAGAATTGTCACATACTTAGCTGATCGCCGACCATGAACTTCTAGTTGGTAGAACAAGTATGATATGAGAAGTTAAAGGGAGGAATAGTCCTTCCTATATTATCTCCCACAACATGGATTGTCTAAGCGGTTGCTCCCTGAAGCAGAGCTGCTACAAGAAACAAAAAACAAGTAGAAGAAGCCATCTTTTCTATTCCTCTATAATTATCTATGGTTAGTGTTCACCAGCTCGTCCATATAGATATTTTCTATGAATTAATAACGATTGTTTAGGCACCTACAAAAACGGTGAACCTATTTGTTGGGTAATTGTATTATAATTTCTTACAAAAATAAAAAAAATTGCAATACAAAGCTTTTGCAGTAGAAACTACTATGATGTTGTAGTATTGATCTTTGGCTGAAATGAGACGGGGATAAACTTCAAATAGATGTTGAATCACCACCACAACAATTGAAAAAGCTTCGAACAGAATTGAGGTTGAGTCACACTTGTAGTGCTGCATTTAAGGTAATTGTGCCCTCTACTGCCAAGAGTTGTTCTATACCTTCTACCTCCAAGATAAAACAACCTTCCACTAGAAGATGAGACAGTTATTCTAGTCCCTTTTAGGAGCAAAAAGCTACAGCACAACAACCCCCCTAACCTTACACAAGACTTAGAGAAAATAGAAGAAAGAGAAAGACTTGTATGGTTGCAAAGAGTAGAAATAGATGGAATGTCAATGTGTGAATGTGTGTCTCTGTAAGGTATTTGGTTGGGTTTATATAGACCCAAAACCAACCATTGCACCCTCTTGGTTCCCCAAGAGTAACCTCTAACTAATGGCAAGTTAATTGAAGAATATTGTCATATGGACATGAATTGAGAATTAATTCAATAAATTGAATTAATCCCAATCAATTCCTTAGCCCCACCCCCTCATGGTAGTGACCATGAATGGACTTTAGGGCACCCATATATTGACATTGACCATTTACCTCCATTTGGCAATAACCTACGGCATGAATTAAGAATTGATTTCATAAATGGAATTAATCATAATTAATTCTCTTTGCCCATCTCTCCACTCATGGTAATGACCATGAATGGAATTTAGGGCTCCCATTGGGTGTTATTGACCCTTTTCCACTACCTTGACCCCAAGGGTCCCACACCATAACAAAACAATCAAAACACATAAAATGACTTTATTTTGAAACTTAAATATAAAATCTAACAATCCCCCACAAGTTTCAAACGATACGAAGGACACATGTGCTGTGACTGTATTATACACTATAAGACGCATCGTTGTAGGTGTTTTTTGGACTTGAACCTTCACTAGGTCTAATGACTCGCACTACAGAGTACGGGTAGAGTCAGACTCCTTGAACCTTTCGTCATTGGTGTAGCTGACCGACCCATCAACCACATCCCATTAGTCAACTTTTTAAGCTACCTATCATATAATCACTTTGGACTTTTGAACTGGCCATGTCCCTTATCTTGGACTCATGAATGTTTAGAGAATTTGCCTATAAGTTCTCATCAGCGGCGGCCACACCCCCTACATTCACTTAGGTTAGTCTCCAATGTGCACCACAATAAACACACCCCCACATTTCCTGGGATTAGACTAATTAAGAGCTTTACTGCTCGACCTTTCTCCTTGTGGTGGTACTACTATCACCATCTACATCTTAGAATGAATACTTATATAAGTAGTAGTACTGAACTGGTCATCCCATGACTTCGTTTGTACCCCTTGAACCTAATTCAGGCATTAAGCCTCTTCACATAGGTAGGGTGTCCATCACATGACCTAAGGATTAGGCATCAACCTCATTCTTATAGACGCTCTACACAAGTTATTGACAGACATAGGCTTTGTGAACATGTCAGCTTGGTTACTTTCTGACTTCACATAATCGATAGCTATCATTCCTTCATCTATGTACTATCTCACAAGATTGTGTCTGAAGCATATGTGCCTCCTTTTACCATTGTATATTCAGTTCTTGGCAGATGTATAGCCGCTTGATTATTACAATGTAGTGATATTGAAGGCGTTGATTTTTGCCACAATAGAATATCCGTCATTAAGTTTCTAAGCCATTCGGCTTCCGTTCCTGCCTTTTCTAAGGCTATGAACTCAGCTTCCATGGTAGAACCCATCCCATAAGATTGCTTTGTGGACTTCCATGAGATGGCACTGCATGCTAGTGTAAATACATATCTACTAGTTGCTAATGACTCGTTTGTATTCGAGATCCAATTTGTATCACAGTACCCTTCCAACACCGCTGGTTTACCACTATAGTGCAAACTATAGTTTATAGTACCTTTTAGGTACCTCAGCAACCTATCAACTGTGCTCCAATGCTCTTTACTTGGATTGTAAGTATGTTGACTCAAATTTCTTACTGCAAGGGCAATATCAGAACGCGTATAATTCATTTGATATGTGACTGAACCAATAATTTGAGCAAATCTTTTTTGATTCACCGGTTCGCCCAAGTTTTTTTTCAAATGGCATCTCAAATCAAAAGGTGTTTTAACTGCTGAAACTTCATAGTACCCATATTTTTTAAGTATGTTTTCTATATAATGGGCTTCGGATAGTGAAATGTTATTCTCTTGCTTGATGATCTTGATCCCAAGGATCATATCAAGCTCTCCTAAGTCCTTTGTGTTAAAACTAGACATCAAAAGTTTCTTAACTTGATTCACTATCTCCAAGTTTGTTCCCATTATCAGCATATCATCTACATATAACAGTATGAATATGCCCTTACCACCATGAAACTTGCTATGTAAGCAACTTTCAGCATCGTTCACAATGAAACCATTTGAAATTAGAACTTTGTTTAATTTTTCATGCCATTGCTTTGGCGCTTGCTTCAATCCATATAAATATTTTCGAAGCTTACAAACTTTTTTCTCTTGTCCATTTACAACACAATATTCTTGTTGCTTTATGTAATTTTTCTCCTCTAAGTCCTCATTTAGAAATGCCATTTTCACATCCATTTGATGGATGACCAGGTTATGTATTGATACTATTGCTATCATAACCCTTACTGTGGCAATTCTAGAGACTGGGGCAAATGTGTCAAAGTAATCAATGTTACACTTTTGCCTAAACCCCTTGACTACAAGTCTAGCATTGAAACGATCAAGTGACCCATCACTTTTTAGTTTCTTTCGAAATGTCCACTTGGTTTTCAAAGTTTTGGAACCAATTGGTAAATTTATCAATTCCTAAGTATTATTCTTCAAGATTTAGTCCAGTTCACTCTTGATTGCCTCCTTCCAAAGGATGGCATATGATGATGTAATAGCCTCTTTGTATGTAAGCAGATCCTTATGTACTAAATAGACAAGTCACTCATCATTCGAATATTTGGGTCTTTTAAGTGGATTACTCATCCTTGGTTGACTTCCATCACCATTACCCAATTCTTGATTGGTAACCCTTTTATTTGACTCCATTTCCCCATAAGTCAATTGGCTGTCCTTATTTGTAGGTAAGTTGGACTTAAAGAGATATATGTTTTCAAAGAACTCAACATCCCTTGATTCTATGATGCTATTTGTTTCAATAACATCATCTATGGTTTTAATCACTATGAACCGGTATGCAATACTATTTGTAGCATATCCCAAAAACACACAATCACATGTTTTTTGTCCTAATTTTCTTTTCTTGGTATCTGGTAATAATACCTTAGCCAAACAACCCGAAATCCGTAAGTGTTTTAGACTTGATTTTCATCCAAACCATTTCTCAAATGCAATCATACCAGTCTTGTTATGTGGGATTCTATTTGATAAATAACATGCCGTTAGCATGGCTTCCCCCCACATATCAAGTGGTACACTTGAACTCAATAACATAGAGTTCATCATCTCTTTAAGGGATTTATTTTTTCTTTCGGTAACCCTATTGGATTCCGGTTGGTATGGAGCGGTTATCTCATGGATAATTCTATTTTCCTTACAAAACTTTTCAATGTTAAAATACTCAGTCTCTCTATTGGTTCTAAGTCTTTTAACATTCTTGTCAAGTTGATTTTCAACTTCCGTTTTGTAAGATAGAAATGCCTTTCCGGCCTCATCTTTTGATTTGAGTAAATAAATTATGGTATACCTAGAGTTGTCATCTACGAAGGTTATGACATAATTGTTTCCTCCCCTAGACTCATATGACCCATAGTCACTCAAGTCACTATGGATCAATTCCAAGAGATCACTCTTTCTATCCATAGTTTTATGAGGTTTTTTGGTTAATTTTGCTTCTATACAAGTTGTACACTTGTTCACAGGGGATTCCACCTTATTGGTGATTATGTCTAACTTGCATAGTATGGTGATATACTTCACACTACTATGACCCAACCTACCATGCCACAAATCAAAAGAATTAGTAGGGACAACAATGTAAGCAGAAGAAGTACTAGCTTTCTCAATTATAATATTTTCAACACTTAGTACAAATAACCCTCACTAAGGTATCCCTTCCCCACAAATATATTGTTCTTAGTGATAACCGCTTTATCACTCTCAAAAGCTAATTTCATTTCTACTTTATTAAGCAAAGGAACTGAAATTAAATTGCTCCAAATGTTCGGCACATGAAGGACATTGGTGAGAACCATAGTCTTCTCTGAAGTGAGTTTCAACACTACCTTTCCTCCCTCCATAATAGGGACACTTTGAGAATATCCCATGAATACCTTTTTGTCTCCCATACTCATATAATAAGAAGAGAGCATCTTCAGATCACCACAAATGTGTCTTGTAGCACCGGTATCCAATACTCAATCCTTTGATTTTTTAACCAAATTTGCTTCTGTGACCATAGCTATAAAGACGTTGTCTTCAACTAGGTTCACATTTTTAGATTTTTTCTTCTTGAATCGGTAGTCTTTCTTGAAGTGCCCTGGCTTACCGCATACATAATAAGTGAGTTTATTCTTCTTAAAAGAAGGCTCATCATTGTATTGACGGTTCTTCCTTTTCTTGTCATGTTTGTTGGTTTCTATCAAATTCGCTTTTAAGCTTTTCTCCCCAAGGTCTTTTCCACCCTTGTCTTTGTTCTGGTTCTTTTCCTCAATTTTGATCCTTACAACCAACTAGTTCAAGGTTAACTCCGTCTTCTTGTGTTTCATTAGCAACTTGAAATCATCCTAAGAAGATGGAAGCTTTTCAATTAAGGCACCGGTCACAAATTCTTCTGGTAGAACCATTTTTTCCTTTGCTAGCTTTCCAACCAATATTTGAAATTGATCAATTTGGTTTGAAATGGTGTCATTATCTTTCATAGTAAAATTTAGAAAGTTAGCTACTAAGTACTTCTTTGAGGCAATATTCTCAAGAGAGTACTTATTTACCAAAGCATTCCAAATCGAATATGCATACTCCAATGAACTATACATATGGTATAGGTCATTGGATAATGCATTCAAGATCCTATTTTTGCATTGATAATCCGCTTGAATCTAAGCCACCCTTTTACCCTCTTTTATAGGATTATTGTTTTTTTTTCGGCATGGGTTCCGTCAAGGTAAATACCACCCCAATTTGGGCTAATGCAAACAACATCATTTGCCTCCATCGTTTGGAGTTTTGACCTCCAAACTGCTCATTTTTTTTTTAATTCAATGACAATTCTCATCGTACCCAAATCTGGGATAAGATTAGTTACCGACAGGATAACATTGGTGAGAATTGAATCAATTATGGGTAAATAAGGAATCCCCTTACCATTGTGGCTAACATGATCCTGCCTCCTTGGTTGTTGATTGTTCCTTCAACATTGATGTTTGAAGGATCTCCTACGTTGATAGTTCCATCAACGACATTGTTATTCTAAACATCGCCTATGATTGTGATTGAAGGACCATCATTGTTGTTGGAGTCATCACCTCTGTTGAGGCACACATCTCCAAGATCAGCCATGGGATTTTACAACGATCAATTGCTTTAAACTTGTTGGGTAATTGTATTACAATTACTTATAAAAAAAAAACAAATTACAATATAAAGCTTTTGCATTAGAAATTACTATGATGTTGTAGTATTGATCCTTGGCTGAAATGAGACAGGGATAAACTTCAAATAGATGTTGAATCACCACCACAACAACTAAAAAAACTTCAAACAGAATTGAGGTTGAGTTACACTTGTAGTGTTGCCTTTAAAGTAATTGATGCCCTCTACTGCCAAGAGTTGTTCTACACCTTTTACCTCCAAGATAAAATAACATTCCACTAGAAAATGAGGTAGTTCTTCTAGTCTTTTCTAGGAGTAAAAAGCTACAGCACAATAGCCCCTTCTAACCTTACACAAGACTTAGAGAAAATAGAAGAAAGAGAAAGACTTGTATGGTTGCAAAGAGTAGAAATAGATGGAGTGTCAATGTGTGAATATGTGTCTTTGCAAGGTATTTGGTTGGGTTTATATAGACCCAAAACCAACCCTTGCACCCTCTTGGATTCTCCAAGAGTAACCTCCAACTAATGGCAAGTTAATTGGAGAATAATGTCATATAGACATGAATTGAAAATTAATTCGATAAATTGAATTAATCCCAATCAATTCCTTAGCCCACCTCCCCACTCATGGTAGTGACCATCAATAGATTTTAGGGCACCTATATATTGACATTGACCATTTACCTCCTTTAGCAATAATCTACGGCATGAATTAAGAACTAATTTCATAAATGACATTAATCCCAATCAATTCTCTTTGCCCACCTCTCCACTCATGGTAATAGCCATGAATGAAATTTAGGGCCCCCATAGGGTGTTATTGACCCTTTTCCACTACCTTCGATGTTCCTAGGTTGACATTGAGATGGGGGTGAATCAATGGTTCAAAAAATTTCTTTATTTACAACCCAATAAAACTTCCATTGTGCAGTTCTAGATTGGCCAGGGCAATCCCATAATTACCAATCATGCAAATAATGACACGTCCACCTCACATCACAATGTGGCTGGATCTACCAGACAATGTCCCACCACTCTGTATAACACGTACTTCAAATATATATAAAAAAATAAATGCGAGACAATAACACCAGATATACGTGGTTCAGCCAGAATGCCGACTCCACGGAAGAATACCTATATAGGGTTTTGTATTTCTCCAATACTCAATTTTTTAATTGCTACAACAGTCCAGGAACCTATCCCTGCTTCAATCTGAGATGTAACTCAGACAATGGCAACAACCCCACACCCTAGACAAGCCCCAACACGCTAGGTTCACAATTTTAAATCAATAAAATAAAATCCTAAACCAATACACCATTGATCTAGAGTTTCTCAACAATAAACACTCTAGAATACAAAAATAAGGATTTCAGATACGGGATATCTCAGCCTGTGTAAACCCCGTTGATGATTGCTTGCTTGACATATAAAAGAATATGCTCAAACTATCAACATAGCGGCCTTTTGGATCTCTCTCAAGGTTGCTTCTCTCCCTCTCTCTCTTTCTCTTTCTCAGTTTTACTAGTAATGGAGAGGCGCACTTTTCTTTGCCGAGAGGATTCCTTTTATATCACAAAGACATCCGCAAGGTTCTAATCTGCAGCTTATCTACTCAATCTCGGAGTCTTATTATATGTTGCTATCCTGCACTTCTCAAGCTATCCATGCATAAGGAATTCTATTTCTCATAGGCTCAATCCGCGAACAACAAAGTTGTAATCTGATCACACGTATACAACTTCTTTATCTCAAAGGATTTCATATTCGATAAGGAGTTGAACTCCTTGCTATCTATGTGCTTCAGTAAGAGAAACCAGATTTGTTTTGAACTCCCATCTTCAATTAAAACTTCAAGCTTTGTTGTCCACGTAGAGATGAGTTATTCTATTTGATTAAACTACTGATGTTCTATTACATATGATATACCCATGTGGACCCTTGCTTTTTAAATCCTTGCAAACTCACCAACCTTCTAGATGTAGAACTCAATGCTGTCCACATGCTGATCAAGTGAGATTCAAATCCTAGTGGGAATAGGATTAATGGGATACTTTGAATTTGAGTCAACTTCCTCAAGGCACTGATGTATTGTATCAATCCTCAAGCTGTTGTGCTTCAATGCTTGCTGATTTCACCATCCAATATCTTAAGATGTTGTGTTACATACAAATTCCTAATATAAGAGCTGTAGTGCTTGGTTGGTTCAAGTACAAACTACAAAACCGATTTTCTGTTGACTTAATTAAAGTGGTTTTCTTACTTCATCATATTTGTGGCTGATGTAATGTTTGATACAAACAAATTGGTTCAATCACGAATCCAAATATCAAACTTAAACAAATCGAATCAATTATCTAACCAAAACCACCACACTGTTGCCAACAATGACAACACTTGGACCCAATTTCCCAACAACCTTGACCCCAAGGGTCCCACACCATAACAAAGACAATCAAAACACATAAAAGAAGGACTTTATTTTGAAACTTAAATATAATAAAATAGATATAAAATCTAACACTTTTAATGTATATTCACAACTACCATATATCACAGAGACATTCATGTAAGTGGTAGTTGTTAATTAATAGACACTCTTGTATAAACAACCTACTCTACAATAATGAAAGATAGAAAGGTTATTGTAAAAACAATGTTTTTTTCCTCTTTTTTTTGAGAAATTCCATTTATATATTTAGAAGTTGGAATTGATTGAGTTTCTACAAGATTAAAATAATAATAATATTAATAAAAATAAAAAAGCAAGAGAAACCTCTCCGCTTGTGCGGCCACTGCACTATTGCAATTGGCCTTGTGGGCATCTGGATGGGGATGGGGGTAGTGTAGTCTTTTTCAATCCTGCCTGTGTCTGAGCGTAAAGCCACGTAACTAGGAAATGTTATTTTCTCCAAAAATTAATAAGGACAAAAGGTTTATGTGAGGAAGAGTGGCTCCTGCACCGCCAGTTACATTTGGGGGAAAATGATCAACCCGCCCCTATAAAATATATATGATATCTTTTTTGTTGATTTCTCATGCATCCTTATTGGCCTTTGCTCATGCATTTTCCTATAGATTTTTTTTCCTAATTAATAAAATAATTTCTTTTTGATAAATTAATAAATCATAAAGGGTTTTTGAAAGCTTTAAATCGTTAATTTGACAGTCAGTGTCAAAAGATGGATGGTTTAACCATGTAATCTTATTATAGAAACGTAAAGGAAATGTGAGTGGGACCAACAAACCAAAAGAGGGAATGTGATTACCTCTTGTATAAGGGCTATATGGTCATATTTTACCAATTTACCTTTTTCTAATAAGAACCCTTCATCTGAGGGCCCCCACGTACCCAGGGTTTTCATCATTGGCCAACACGGATATTGATACGGTACGATTCACTGGTAAAATATAAAAATGGTATGATATCGGTATTTTTTTAGGACAAAATCGACTGATATGGCCAATATAGACCGATGCCTAAGCTGATTCAAAACTGATACAAAACGATACATATCAGTCCTCGGCCCACCAGATAGATGGGCTGGTTTTCAAAAGTGAAATCTTGTAGTACAGTCCGGTCCACTGTCTATTGTGGGACACGCTTGGCTCATAAACTTTTTAGCCTATTGTTTATTGGGCCACCATATTGGATTGAAAATAGGGGTTGTATTACAATCCATAAACTTGTTGGGTACTTGTATTACAATCAACGTGGCTCTTAAGTCAAGTGCAATGACTCATGGGTGGGGTTGTGAAGGTTGTTCAATTTTTCATTCAAGTCACTCCATCGGCTCTTGTAGGCACCCCATTTTATGACACGAAAATCGAGTGTGGTGATATGAACAATGTCTAAGGTCTAATTTATAGTTGGGAGTTCTCTTATGAGCCAAAGAGAATGAAAGAAATCATCCAAAGGAACCGAAGGAACGTTGATTGGAAATTACCAAAATACCTTACAAGGTTTACCTATTCAAATCATGGAAGAGGCTCGAGAAAACAAATGGTGCTGTAGTAAACATTCTAATAAAAGAAAGCCATGATGGTGGGCAGCAGAAGAAGAGAGAAGCCGCCAATAGTGAGAGAGGAGGCATCAGAGCTGTGAGTACCATAAGTGGTGATTGCTAGCTTCTGGTTCTTTTGACAGTGATCGCCAATGGTGGACGTGTAGTAGTGTTCTCCTGCCGTTCCAATGTTGTAATATGCTGCTGTTCCGATTCCTGTCACGACAGAATCGATGGAGTTCGAAACACTGACGTTGCAAGATTCATAATCTGCCTTTGAGAACTCACCCACGTCTTGTGTACCATTTGTGAAGTTGAACACTGCACGACAATATAAACATCAAATTAGAGAGAGAGAGAGAGAGAGAGAGAGAGAGAGAGAGATGATCTCACGTACATAGCTTATCGCCGACCATGAAGGTTTGGTTGGCAGCCCAAGCATCATATGAGAAGTTAGAAGGAGGAACAGTCCATCCTAGACTGTTTCCGACAACATGGACGGTCCAATTGCCGATCTTGAACGTTCGGTTGGCAGTCCAAATATTATGTGAGAAGTTAGAAGGAGGTACAGTCGATCCTAGACTAGCCTGAAGCAGAGCTGCTAAGATAAATACGCATCCAAATAAACAACCCATGCAAGAAGCCATCTTTTTCCTCTGTTATTATCTGGGTTCACCTGCTACAAGTTTATATTTAGGGTTAGCTTCACTCTTTGGTCATGTCATTGTTTACATTTTTAATGTTTTGACCCAACACTATATTTACCACATAGGTCCATCTAATGCACACAATTAGGGCCCATACAAAAGCCCATGACCTTTATCCATATTTTTATAGACCAAAGCTTAGGTCTGTCATCTTCTATCTCCGTACGTTTATTTCTAAGTTTCAAATCAGTGGTTATGGAAGCCACATCAGCAGCTCCCCTTTGAGGGATCAAAATCTTTTATTTTTCTTATCCATGTTTTTTCTTGTTTTGCTATCTGCAGGACGCGACACGTGGACAATAAAAATACCAACGGTCAAGATTGGGTGAGGATTATTACATCCGGTGCGTTGGTCTTAAAACTATTCACGTGTCGCATTCTGCAGGTAGCAAAACAAGGAAAAACAGAGATGAGAAAAACAGAGGATTATTTTCCCCCTTTGAGCACACAGATGCACTACAGTAGATGAGAGAGGTGCTCACGGTAGAATTCGAATCTATTCTCGTATGTCTCTTGTCCATGAATTTAGAATTTATTTTCTTTCTCTGCGTTTAATGGATTCAAATCCACAGATCTCACGCCACCACTTTCCCTCTCTCTCCCCTCCTCCTCTCCTTGGCCTTTGACCTCAAGCTTCCTATCAACCTTTCTTCTTCTTCCCCATGTAATACAGCAAAAAAATAACCATTTAAGACCATTTTTTCCCATGGAAAATGAGTGGTAAAAAGGGGTTAAGCAAGAAAAGAAACTAATATAGAATAGGGCTTCTAAGACACTTACCTTCTCCTTCTCCTTCTCCTTTCTTTTTTATTTTTCTGAAAATTTTCCAGATCTGAAATTTTCTTCACTAAGCCATGGAAGCCTCCCCTCCTCTTCTTCACAAGTCGTGAAGGGACACTCTTCTCTCTCTCTCTCTCTCTCTCTCTCTCTCTCTCTCTCTCTATGTTTCCATTGAATAGTCCAAATATAGATGTACGTGGTAGCAGCTATGGTAATAGCAACTGAGATAATGCAGCTGTAACAGTCGACCCAAATCGTGACAAGAAATCCCCACTTCTACAAGTTTCCAGAAAAAAAAGACAAAGCAAAATGGGGATAGCAAAAGTCGTTGGCCTCATCTCCTTATTATATGACTATTTTACCCTCATCTGGGCTTATGATTTACCTGTGGATCCTTCCCTTGACTGCAAGAGTGCAAGTTGGGGTGTCAAGTGGTTGGACCGGGTTGGTCTCCATTGGGTTTAGTCGGGTTCAGCCATTATCTAGAATTATACTGTGAACGCCCATTTAGCTAGTCCATTTAGCTAAACGGGATTAGCTAGGACGGGTGTGGTACGGTTAATAATCGGGCCAATCGATCTCAGGCTCTAATTGGATTACCATAAATGGACCTAACGGGATTTTAGACTTATTTAACTTTAAACGGGTCCTCTTTAAAATTGGTCTCTTAAATGTGCTTAAAAAAGAATATCATTAAAATAAGACAAAGATGGGCATAGTAAAGAAAGATCCTATACTTACGAATTTTTTTAATTTTATTTTATTATTATTATTTTTTTTTAATGATTGACCTGTTCTATATAAGAGATAGAAATCCGACCTCCGTTAATGCTTTTCCAAGGCGTTTTGATTGACCGCTGTACTAGTGTAGGAGCCGCACTCTTGAACAAAAGGTTTTCCTTAAGTATAATTAAATTAATAAAAAAAAGAAAAAGAAAAAAGAAAGCACTATTAACTATATTGTATATTGGTTCAATGAAGATTGAATTAAAATATAAAATGCTTGATCCATTGAGATTCTTGAATAATTCACTGTCATGTTATTTTAATTATAAAAATTTATGGTATATATATATATATTTTTTTTTTTTGTACCCAAGAGGCATTTATTGCATGTAGTTTCTTACCCAAAGTTCTATCAAATATATGTGTCCAGGAATTTCAAGAGGTACAAAAGTGCCTGCTTAAGGAACCAAAACAGATGTTATCAAATTATACACTTGGCAAATACACAGCTTGTGGAAGAGATTTGTGAAGAAGGCAATTTATTAATTAATATGCAATTCTTACTACTGGATTTTTTGCAATTTCATGAATTTACATCCTTTTCCATATGTTAATACCCTGTTCTTCCATTCTTGGACATTACAACCGGAACTGTGTGGATATGTTGTGTAATAAGTGTGCCACATGGTAGAATTGCTCCCACTGCAGATGAGAATGCCTAGCCTATGAGAGTTTATGATTAGTTCATGGATATGTTCTTCATGGGGAAGGCAATGGGATAATTGAGAGATATACCTGGTTAACAAAAGTGCGGAATAAATTATTCTCCTCTAATTGGGTGAACCTAATAAGAAACAATCAAATAGAGTTTGATGGAGCAAGTTAACAAACACAATGCGTGCAATAATCAAGCTCTCAAGAAAACAGCCACAATGCACAAATCAGTGATCAAACTTATCAAATGCACAAATACACATCGACACAATCGATTTAACGTGGAAAACCTCCCCAATGAGAGGAGTAAAAATCACGGGACCATAGTCCACAAAAATTCACTATCTTCAAGTATGGGAATACACCAGAATTCTCTCTAACTGTAATTAGAAGCATACAATGATTCTAGACATCAAGGGCAACATACCCTTGGCATATATCATCAACAATATGAATTCTCGAATGAAAAAAACAAGAAATTGAAGAGATCTCACCAAAACAGGGGCAACAAAAACGTTGCTGAAAAACTGAGTTAGGAACCTCCAAACAACAATCACACTGTACCAAACATAGAATGGTGTGTTGCAAAGCTGATGTCAAAATTTTAGCTCAATTGAACCAGGGATGACCTTCCGATCGAGCTCTTGAAGGTGACTATCGACTGTTCTCTAACCCAGAATTTTTTTGGTTTTTCTTTTCTGCTTCCTCTACGAATTCTTGCTGATAAAAATATTGTTTACTTCTTCTTCTTTCACTTAACATTATAATAAGAACAAGGTTAAATGGGTAAATTCACATTTATACTCTTGTGACAAAAATGCCCTCCTTATGGGCCTCAAACAAACATGGGCTTCACCTACAAGGTGAACATTCTTGGGCCAATACTTGGGCCATCCTCCATAAGGAGGGAAACCCAGCCCAACAAATCTCCTCCTCCCAACTATGTGGAAAGATTCGCCATACCGGTGATCACATGACAAACATCAAGCTTTTCTCTTGGTAAGGCTTTTGTCAAGAAAAGGAAAAATAGAATACCTTCTTTATGTGAAAGATTATTATCTAGAATTTGTTCCGCACTTTTGTTAACCGGGTACATCTCTGGGTTACCCCATTGCCTTCTCCATCAAAGTGGTATCACAGCTTGGTTGTTTGCTAAGTTGTATATTTTGGTTGAACAATGGAAACTAATACAACTAGAATGGTTCAAATTATCATGTCTAGAAAGAAAAGATGGAAGACCTTTTTTATGTGAAGGATTATTATCTACCAGTTTTCAATATCGCGAAACTTGGTAATAAAACTGATGATGAATGGAATATAATTCATTGGTAAGTATGTGGGTACATTAGATAATGGGTGAATAATAATGTGTTGAACCAAATTTGTGGAGAGGCAAATGCACGCAGTTTATGGGAAAAGTTTGACCAATTGTATGCTCGGAACACTAGAAATAACAAGCTATATTTGATCAAACAAATGATGGCTTTGAAATATCAAGATGGAACCCCCATGACAGATCACTTGAATTCATTTCAAGGAATCATTAATCAGTTGACTGCAATGGGTATCAAATTTGATGAAGAGATACAGGGACCATGGCTTCTTAGTACTTTACCAAACTCATGGAGACATTTAGAACGTCATTGTCAAACTCAGTTCCAGATGGTATAATCTAGATGGATTTAGATAAAAATAGTATTCTGAATGAACAGATGAGAAGAAAGTAGAGATCCAAAGAACAGAAATAAGAGTAGAGGAAAATCCAACAAGTTGAATGCTATTATTGTGGTTTGAAAGGTCATACCAAGAAGTTTTACGAAAAACTGAAAAGAGAGAATAAAAAGGAAAAAACCAAAGAGAAAAAGAAAGATGATGATAGCAATGATGAAAGAGTTACTGCCATTTTAGAGGACTTTCTCATTGTTTATGATAATGATGTTATTAACCTTGTATGCCATGAGATTAATTAGGTGATTGACAGTGATGCCTCCATTCATATCACGTCTTGAAAGGACTCCTTCACATTTTATACACCCGGTGAGTTTGGGATTGTAAAGATGGTGAATGATGGTTTGCAAAAGCTGTTGGTAGATGTTTGTTTGGAAAGTAATATTGGCACAAGGTTAGTTTTAAGATGTGAAACATGTTCCTGATATTCGCTTGAATTTGATTTCTACAAGTAGATTTGATGATGAGGGATTTTGTAATATCTTTGGCAATGGACAATGGAAGTTCACCAAAAGTGCTATGGTTGTGGCAAGATGTAAAATGTATTCCACATTGTACTTGATGCAGGCAAAGCTCTCCAAAGGCATTGTAAATGCAGTGGATAATGAGGGCACTATTAAGCTGTGGCACAAAAGGCTTGGACACATGAGTGAAAAATGAATCATGATATTGTCAAAGAGGAAGATTCTACTAGGAATGAACAATACTCATTTGAAAAAGTGTACTCATTGTTTGGCAGGGAAGCATAACAGAGCCTCTTTGAAGAGTTCTCCTCCTTCAAGGAAGTTAGATGTATTTGTCTTGGTACATTCAGAAGTGTGTGGTCTTATGAAGACAAGAACACTTGGTGGATCACTTTATTTTGTAAGTTTCATTGATGATCACTCTACACTTTGAAGACAAAGGATCCGGTGCTAGATGTATTCAAACAGTTTCTGGCCTCAGTTGAGAGACAAACTGGAAAGAAGTTGAAATGCATCTACACAGATAATGGAGGAGAGTACTCAGGACCATTTGATCATTATTGCAGAGAAGTGGGTATTCAACATCAAAAGACACCTCCAAAGACTCCTCAGTTGAATAGTTTGGCTGAGAGAATGAACAGGACACTGGTGGAGAGAGTTAGATGTTTGCTTTCACAGGCAAGGCTACCAAGAACATTTTGGGGGGAGGCTTTAAGTACACTTGTGCATGTTTTGAATCTAACATCATGTGTTCCACTACAGCTTGTTGTACCAAATAGAGTTTGGATAGGTAAGGATGTTTCTTATGATCAATTGCGTATCTTTGGATGCAAAGTATTTGTGCATATTTCCAGGGATGAGAGGTCTAAACTTGATGTCAAGGCACAATAGTGAGTATTTGTGGGCTATGGTCAAGATGAATTTGGCTATAAGTTATATGATCGGGTCAACAAGAAAATCATTAGAAGCTGAGATGTTGTGTTTATGGAAGAACAGACTATACATGATATTGATAATGTCGAAAATACAAGTCCTAAATCCAGTGGTGATTTGATTGACTTTGATCTGGTTCCTCCATCTCCAGTACCAAAGCAGGTTGGAGATGAAATTCAAAATGATTAGCAAGTTAAAGGTGGTGTAGATGCTCCCATACAAGTTGAGACAAATGATAGTTCTCATGAGCAAATACCTACACCAGAGTTCCATCATCGATTCCACTCAGGAGGTCTATTTGAGACCGACAACCTTCCACATGGTACTCTATAGATGCGTATGTATTATTAACTGACGGGGGAGAACCCGAGTGTTTTGAAGAAGCAATGGAAGATGAACACAAAAATGAGCGGGTTGAAGCCATGCAAGATGAGATGAAGTCATTGCATGAGAATCACACTTTGAGTTGGTGAAATTACGTAAGGGCAAAAGGGCTTTGAAGAATAGGTGGGTGTATAGGGTGAAACAGGAAGAACACTCTTATCCACGATACAAAGCTAGATTGGTTGTCAAGGGATTCAGTTAAAGAAAAAGCATTGACTTTGCTGAGATATTCTCTCCAGTTGTAAATATGTCATCTATTCGTGTGGTTCTTGGTTTAGCAGCTAGGCTTGACTTAGTGATTGAGCAGATGGATGTAAAGACTGCCTTCCTTCATGGTGATTTAGAGGAAGAAATTTACATGGAGCAACCCGAAGGTTTCAATGTTAAAGGAAAAGATGATCATGTGTTCAGATTGAAGAAGAGTCTTTATAGCTTAAAGAAGGCACCAAGACAATGGTACAAGAAGTTTGAATCAATTATGGGGGAGCAAGGCTATAAGAAAATTACTTCTGACCATTGTGTTTTTGTAATAAAATTCTCTGATGATGATTTTTTTATTTTTTATTTTATTTTATGTAGATGACATGTTGATTGTTGGCAAGAATGCTTTCAAGAATGACAAGTTGAAGAAGCAGTTGAGCAAGTCTTTTGCAATGAAAGACTTAGGGCCAGCAAAATAGATTCTTGGCATAAGAATCATCCGATATAGAAATGCTAAGAAGTTATAGTTATCATGAGAGAAGTACATTGAAAAGGTGCTTCAAAGATTCAAGATAGACAAAGCCAAAGCAGTTAGCTCTCCTCTTACTACTCACTTTAGATTGAGCATCAAACAGAGTCCTTCTACTGAAGAAAAAAAGAAAGACATGGGAAGAGTTCCATATGCCTCCATAATAAGAAGTTTGATGTATGACATGGTTTGCACATGGCTAGATATAGCTCATGCAGTTGGCACAGTTAGTCGCTTTCTCTCAAATTCTAGGAGAGAGCATTGGAATGCAGTCAAGCAGATTATGAAGTATTTGCATGGTAATTCCAATTTGAAACTTTGTTTTGGAAATAAAAAACCCTTGTTGGTTGGTTACATGATTGCAGATATAGGGGGAGATATTGATTCTCGTAAGTCTACTTCAGGATACTTGATCACCTTCTCACGTGGTGCTGTGGCTTGGCAATCAAGGCTACAAAAATGTGTTGCACTTTCTACTACCAAAGCAGAGTTTATTACAGAAATAGAAGCTTGTAAAGAGTTGCTATAGATGAAGAAATTTCTGCAGGAGCTTGGTTTCAAGCAAGATTGGTATGTGCTGTTTTGTGATAGTCAAAGTACTATCCACCTTAGTAAGAACTCCACTTTTCATGCTAGGTCGAATCATATTGATATGAGATATCATTGGATAAGAGATGTTCTAAATTTCAAGTTGCTAGAAATTGAGAAGATTCATACAGATCATAATGGTTCTTATAGGTTGAAAAAAGCCTTACCAAGGGAGAAGCTTGATGTTTGTCATTTGATCGCTGGTCTGAAGAATCCTTCCACATAGTCAGAAGGGGGAGATTTGTTGGGTTGGGTTTCCCTCCTTGTGGAGGATGGCCCAAGTATTGGCCCAAGTATGCTCACCTTGTAGGTGAAGCCCATGTTTGTTTAAGGCCCATATGGAGGGCATTTTTGTCACAAGAGTATAGATGGAAATTTACTCTTGTGACCTTGCTCTTATAATAGGGTTAAGTGAAAGAAGAAGAAGTGAGGAACGGTTGCAATCAGAAAATTCGTAGGAGAAGAGAAGAAGAGAAACAACAAAAAAATCTGGGTTAGAAAACAGTCGACCATTGTCTTGCAGAGCTCAATCGGAAGGTCTACATTCGGTAAGGTGTCATTGTTGTTTGGCGGTTCCTAACTCAGTTTTCAGCAATGTTTTTATTGTCCCTATTATGGTGAGATCTCTTCAATTTCTTGTTTCTTTCATTTGGGAATTCATTTTGTTGATGATATATGCCAAGGGTATGTTGCACTTAATGTGTAGAATCATTGTATGTCTCTAATTACAGTTATAGAAAATTCTTGTGTATTTTCATACTTGAAGATAGTGGATTTTTGTGGACTACGGTCCCGTGGTTTTTACTCCTCTCATTGGAGATGTTTTTTACATTAGATCGATTGTGTCGATGTGTGTTTGTGCATTTGATAAGTTTGATTACTGATTTGTGCATTGTGGCTGTTTTCTTGAGAGCTTGATTAGTGCACATATTGTGTTTGATGAATTGCCCTATTGAGTTATACTTGATTGTTTCCTACTAGGTTCATCCAAGAGGGGAAGAATTGTTCCGCATTATTTCTAACCGGGTACATTTCTCGGTTACCCCATTGCCTTCCCCGTCAATTCTATTTGTCTCTCATTATGTTTTTTAGTTGAATGAAATTAATCAATTCATAAGAATGAGACAATATTCTAGTTATAAGTTTGCAAGGTTGATATAATTTGTCCTTACTAATAGAAATACAAAAAAGTGTAAGATAAAAAATTTCAAAAAATTGAGTAGACATTTAAAAAAAAAAAAAAATATTTTTATTGGTTGCAAGTAAGGTATGCACTTTACAAAATTTTCTGGCCTCTCACCCTCCACCCCTTAAAAAAAATTTGTGATATTCACGTCTTGGTATTACAATCCAATAAAAAAATGAGTCACTAGGATAATTAATTAACTGTAGAGAACGTATACATAAAAAAAATTAATAAAAGTCAAACAAAAGGTTTAAGGGTGAGGGTGAGGGTGAGGGTGAGGGTGAGTGTGGGGGTAGGTGGGGATGGAGGAAAGGGGCGGTGTGGGGTTGCTGTCATCTTGTTTGTAGGAGGAGGAGGACGACGGGGAGAGAGAAAAGAACAAGAAAAGGAAAGAGGGTGAACCAGTTAATAGGTGAAAAGGAGGGGTAATTTGGGCATTTTAAAGAACAGGAGAGATGGAGATGTCAAAGTTCAAATAATGTAGGAGAGTATTAGAAAAAAAGTTTGAGGTAGAAGAGTTTTAATAAAGTTAAGTATAGAGGAGTGATAATAATTTTCCCTAAAAATGAATAACAATGTGATTTGCGTGTGCCTCATGGAAGAGGTTAGAGAGAATAAATGGTGATGCATAAAACTTTCTGATAAAAGAAAGCGATAACAATGGATAGCAGAAGAAGAGAAAAGCCAGGAACAGTGAGAGAAGAGGAAGAGGTTGGTGGTGCTGGGGGTGAAGGTGACGATATGGGGTTATCATGAGCGATGATTGCCTGCTTCTAGTTCATTCGACAGTGATCGCCATAAGAGCAGGTGTAGTAGTGTTCTCCTGCTGTTTCAATGGTGATAAATATTCCTGGTGATTCTGTGAGACCATTGATGGTGTTCATCACGTTAATAGTGTAGGATTCGTAATCTGCCTTTAAGAACCCACCCACGTCTTGTGCCCCATATGTGAAGTTGAACATTGCACAACAATATAAACATGGTTAGAGAGAGAGAGAGAGAGAGAGAGAGAGAGAGAGAGAGAGAGAGAGAGAGAGAATTAATACTCACTTATATAATCTCTGACCATGAATGTCCAGTTGGCAGCCCAGCTATGATATGAGAAGTTAGAAGGAGGAACAGTCCATCCTATACTCTCCCACAATATAGATTGTCTTAGCGACTGCTCCCTGAAGCAGAACCACTAAGATAAACACGCATCCAACCAAACAACCCATGTAAGAAGCCATATTTCCCTCTGTGATCACCTATGGTCACTAGTTCCTCCCTCTAGTGTCACAGCTTTTGTGCAGAAATGGTGAACCAAGATTGAGTTTTTATAGATGCGACTGAGTGAAACATTGCCTGGAGATGTGATATATAATGCCTTGGCTTTTGGATGGATGAATGCTTTCGAAAGTGGTTTGACTAGTTATTTTTGCAACTTGTTTTTTTTTTTTTTTTAAACTAGTCTTCTGTTTTGCGGTCCTAATTCTAGAGATTAGACTTACTGCTCGTACTGATTGTACAAGTCAACTTTTAACACCTGTCTTACATTCTGGCATTACAAAGGTGAAGAAGGGTATATTTAAAAATAAAGAAGAACAAGTTTTAGATACGGACTCTCACAACCATATGATCAATTGACCTTTTTCCTAGATCTAGGCAAAATAAGAGGTAGTTACTCCAAAACGGTATTAATATTTAAACCATTATAAATAATAAAAAAATATTATTTTGATAGGTCAAATGGTTTTCATCATGCAATTTAGACAAGAGGTAAACTGGAATCACCATATCTAAAAATCAATAAACTATACAAGCATAATTGTGGTCTTTATAGTTAATTGTCCAACATCCAAAACTGAGTTTAAAAAATTTGGTGTTCAAGTCAAAACTGTCTTCTATAATTGACTTTTCCACATGATCATATATATATTTTTTTTCAATTGTTGTTCTCAAAAGTCAAAGCTTATTGTTGTTCTCAAAAGTCAAAACTTTTGATATTTTACTGACAAGCTATTTTGAGCAAGTGTCGTTCCTCTATTTATAAGAGTGGTCCCTTTTGTAAATATCAACTCAAAAACATTTTCTAGCAATAAAAAAAAAACTCAAAAACATTTATCGTGAAATTAGATTTTATAAATTGTATTCGTGTCAACTTCCCTAAGTGACCTAAGATGAGCGCATTTAATGGAGGAACCAAATGAATGAATAATCAGTGTTGGATTACTCATGTTGATCGATTCATATTAATATTGGTGTTATTTGATCCAGTATGGATTTTACCAGATTTTTATTATTTTTAATTGTTTGTCACATGTCACTACTTATTGATTGCACCATCGATTTGGATTGGTGTTGATCAAGATCGATAACAATTACTAAATCCAGGGGAGCCAACACCATTCCAATGGATATTTTTTAGCCTCAAGGTCTGAAGGGATTGAGCTTTACAAGTTAAAAGGAAGTTAAAAAATCAGAAAATTAAAAAATTGTTGCTTGATTCTCTTTTTAGTTTCTTTTGGGAAAATTTCACCCACTCCCGTATATTTACGTCTTTTTTTACTTTTTCAAACTTTTACATTTGATTCCTCCATAAAAGAAAATTCTTACCTCTTCTTCTCCCCTATTAATATAAAACACCCAAATACCCTTTCATGATTCAATCATCTATTTTTTATTAATAGAACTAGGTACCACTTCTTTCATCGAAACTCATCTTGCTCCACTACCACAACACCTTATCTCTTCCATCCATCCTAGTCCCCACCTCCCTATCCCCTAGCTTCCTGCACGTATTGAACATGAACCAAAATATACAGATATTTCTAGAGAATGTATCAAATGGTTTACTCAATTGTTTATAGATCTTTCAGATTCTGCTATCCATTCCTCTTCTGTCTCTATTAAATGTGGTATAATCATTCAAGTGTTGGGCTTATTGACATTTGATGTGTATCCATTTAAATTGGATTAAATTAATTAATTACATTTTCTTGTGTGCTTGTTATAAGTGTTACATTTCATGTAACTACCTATTTACATCTTTACTTGTTCTCAACTATGGACAAATATGGACACTTCCTTCTAGGATTGCTGTATTGCATATTTGTTCAATATGGAGATCGAATTAAAATATAAATGTAAGTATTTATTGTGTTAAACATTGATCCATTGACTCTTTCACATGATTATATCTTTTCCTTTTTCAATTTTTTTTTCTCAAATGGTTTGACTTTTGAAGTTTTATATATTGGAAGTTTGTCTTGAGGAGTGGTCTCTGCTTCCTTTGTTAAAAGGATTTTTTTGTCTTCGATCTCAAGCATTCATTTAGCCTCTTTTGTTCCAAAGACTCTCAAATCCCTTTTCATCTTGTTTACCTTTGTGTGGGTTGTTATTGAGTGTTGAGCATTTCCTTGTCTATCAGTGTGGCTCTTAAGGCAAGTGCAAGGACTTATGAGTGGGCTTGTAAATTAAGGTTGTAGTATCATGGGAGATTGATTTACAAATAAGCCTGGTTTGCACTTATAGGGGGTAATTAAATACAATCTTAAGGCAAGTGCAAGGACTTATGAGTGGGCTTGTTTGTTTCTACTGCTGATGTACTTGATTGTGATTCAAATGCCAACACTTCAAGTGTGTTATTTGAAAAATTATATGCATAAGGTAAGTCTTACTTTATTCTTACAGTGGCATATTTCTTATGATAATTAATTTGCATAATAAAATCTTCCACTGCAAAAAAGGATTATAAAAAATTAACAATCCAATGGTCTTTTTCCCTCGAATTGAATTGGATACTCACAATCCTTCATACACATAACTTGCCCTATTGAGAATCATATTGTATGTATTGATTGGGTAGATTGTCTCTGTCTACCATATCTTTTTTTGTGAGACCTGATTTTCAAAATATTCAGCCACTTGAGTATCTTGCTTATTTTTGTAGACCGACACACATTCAAGTGAAATGCATACCTATCGTCTCAGAGTGAAGCACCTACTGTGGGATAATGTCTGACTGTTTCACTTCATTCCCATTGGCCGTTATAGGCACCTCATTTTATGACATGAAAATCGAGCATGGTGATGATGAACGGGTGATATGAATAATGGCTAAGGTCTAATTTCATAGTAGGGAGTTCTTTATCAGCCAAAGACAATGAAAGAGATCATCCTAAGGAACCCAATTAAGTTAAGTTGACTAGAAATTACCAAAATAACTTAGAAGGGCGAGTGGTAGCCGGATGTATGTATTGCAATCTTATTTTCACTTTCTTTTAATATTAACCATCCATTTAATATTAGATTAATCTAAACCATCTATTAGTTTTTTATATTGTGACTGATTCCTAGTTTTTAGGTTGGAGAGATGACGGACATGGTTACTTAACTTCTCTAATAATTTTTTTATATAAATAAATAAATAAAAAATAAAAATCCAATATAAGTAGACTCCTCCTTCGATTCTGCTGGGAAATCTCAATTCTCTCTTTCTCTCTCTCCTTGCTTCTTCTTCAATTCCATTCCTTCTTTCTATAGCCGCCATCATCATCATCATCATCTCTCTCTCTCTCTCTCTCTCTCTTGCTTTGCTCTCAAAATAGGATGAGGTAAGAAAAAAATCAATATAATTATTTCCAGGCACTGAGCATATGAGAGACTTGGCCACACATATCCAAATACCATGTTTATATATTAATCATTAGGGAAGGGATTTGGACAGTAAAGCTTGCATGTATGGTAGAGGACAAATTTGAATTTATAAAGTAAACAAAGCTTTTGAATATCTAGGATTTTATGATAACTTCTTGGGTAGATATTATTAACCTATGAGAATTTACCATGGATGCAAATCTTCAGTGAGATTGGTAAACAAAACTTCAACTAGACTGGAGAACGCTGAAAAAAAAAAAAGAAGAAAGAAGGAACGGCCTTGAAGAAGAAGCAAGGTGAGAGAGAGGATCGAGATTTCTATGCGGAATCAAAGGAGGAGTCCGCTTATGTTGGGATTTTTATTATTTATTTATTTAAATATTAATAATATTAAATAGAGTTGTAATTGTTTACAACTCTGTTAGCAGGATTAACATATTTAACATGTGTCAATCATATCACTTACGTAAACATTCACCGGGCTCCGAATGTTCCGTATTCCTATTTTTCTGCTCGTACCATGACCATTTTGCCAACTTAGAATGTTTACCTAGTCAAATTATGGTCAAATGACCTTGAGACCGGCCTAATCCATTTTCGATCATGCAAGATACATGGTCAAAATGAACTTATTGTTGAAATGGTTTCAATTTTCAAGCCATTGAACTAGGAATTCCTTTCAAACACAATTTGGACCATGAAATTTAATTTAAGCTTTCAAAGTTCTTATTATTATTTTTTTTTAAATTTCAAAGAAAATAATTAAAAAAATATAAAAAACGGATTGATCCCACCTTACCTAATTCGATCTAGACCAAAAACCGGCTCGAGACTGTGCCAAAAGTATCCAAAGGATCACTCACGAGTGGTCGCGATTTGGCTCATTCAGCACTAGAAGAAGATGAATCAGCACCAGTTGAAGCTCACCGGATGCCAGTCAGAATAAATCCATGCCAGCCTAGGAGTTTGGTTCCATCCAAACTGTGAGCCAAACAACTTCCAGAGTACGTACATACTGTATCAACAAGTCATTTGGGAGAGAGTTCACATCCTCTGCAACGAGCGATGAGGTGCGATGAACATCTAACGGTTGAGAACATCTAGACACATGTCCCAGGAGCAACTCAACCACCAATATTGCATCAATGCAACGAATGCAGACAATTTTCACACTTTAGGAGACCCATATCTAATTTGTGGAGTAGAATGGATTAGAGCAAGGTTTGATTGGCCAACGCACCTTATCCCCATTTTTTACCCTTAGATATGAAACCAACCACCTATTTCTCATTGAATGGATTCTGATGAGATTTGATCTCCAATGTCTATGGGGAGGTTAAGAAAATCAATATTCCTTACTTTGATATCATTTCCTTTCTACAATTCCTATTATTTTATTTCTTCAATTTATCATTGTAAATTTAAAACTATGTGCATTATTGTGCTAGATTAGATTTTTATTCAGCAAATATATCAAATAATGGGATCAATTTAATAGGGTGGATTAGGTGCATAACACTTCTTTTGGTTGTGAACCTGTGGGCTGTGGGCTGTGGGTTGTGGGCTGTGGCCGAGGGTGGATCTTTGTTCAAATGTTTGAGTCCCTCTTTCTTTCTGTTGATGGCCATACGGCCATACCAAAGGTGGGGGACCTAAATCTTGTACATCACTTTTATTTTTCATTGATATACTTTACAGAGTTTTAGTTAAAAAAAAAAAAACCATATTTTTTAATAAAATGACTGAAAAGTCTCTATAGGACTTGACTTATCAAATGACTTAAAAATTTGTCCAAACATTCCAAACATTGTGATTTGATATAAAAAAAAAAAAATCCCACATCCTTTCCATTGGCCTTTCTCCTTTCATGGAGATGGTCTCAGGCTATTCCATGGCATACGATACATCCAGAGGTCATAAGGGAGAGTGAAGCAATGTTGGCCAGTCTTTGCCTTGTCATTGTTTTCTGTTTTGCCGTGCAAATTTTAAAGATTTAATGGATTGCAACTTACCCCGAATTTCTTTGACTACGAGTCCAAGTAGTTGGAGAATTCTTGTAATCCAAATATTAGCAAAAATTTTCCATAGATAAGTAGCATAGGAAGTTCTCATTTTGTATTAGTTGTGAAATCGTGCCTAAATGTTAAATGATGTTGGTAGATATAAGTTTACTAGGAGTGTAACAACTTAAGTTATATCAAAAGTTTGGGGAGAGGTATAGGTATGCTAGCGCATTATCTAAGAATAAGATATGCTAGTGGGAATTTAGCCGTAAGATTTGATAATCTTAGACTGGAGAACGCTGAAAAAAAAAAAAGAAGAAAGAAGGAATGGCCTTGAAGAAGAAGCAAGGCGAGAGAGAGGATCGAGATTTCTATGTGGAATCAAAGGAGGAGTCCGCTTATGTTGGGATTTTTATTATTTATTTATTTAAATATTAATAATATTAAATAGAGTTGTAATTGTTTACAACTCTGTTAGCAGGATTAACATATTTAACATGTGTCAATCATATCACTTACGTGAACATTCACCGGGCTCCGAACGTTCCGTATTCCTATTTTTCTGCACGTACCATGACCATTTTGCCAACTTAGAATGTTTACCTAGTCAAATTATGGTCAAATGACCTTGAGACCGGCCTAATCCATTTTCGATCATGCAAGATACATGGTCAAAATGAACTTATTGTTGAAATGGTTTCAATTTTCAAGCCATTGAACTAGGAATTCCTTTCAAACGCAATTTGGACCATGAAATTTGATTTAAGCTTTCAAAGTTCTCATTTTTTTTTTTAAATTTCAAAGAAAATAATTAAAAAAAATAAAAACGGGTTGATCCCGTCTTACCTAATTCAATCTAGACCAAAAACCGGCTCGAGACTGTGCCAAAAGTACCTAAAGGACCACTCACGAGTGGTCGCGATTCGGCTCATTCAGCACTAGTTGAAGCTCACCGGATGCCAGTCAGAATAAATCCATGCCAGCCTAGGAGTTTGGTTCCATCCAAACTGTGAGCCAAACAACTTCCAGAGTACGTACATGCTGTATCAACAAGTCATTTAGGAGAGAGTTCACATCCTCTGCAACGAGCGATGAGCATCTAACGGTTGAGAACATCTAGGCACATGTCCCAAGAGCAACTCAACCACCAATATTGCATCAATGCAACGACTGCAGACAATTTTCACACTTTAGGAGACCCATATCTAATTTGTGAAGTAGAATGGATTAGAGCAAGGTTTGATTGGCCAAGGCACCTGATCCCCATTTTTTACCCTTAGATCTGAAACCAACCACCTATTTCTCATTGAATGGATTCTGATGAGATTTGATCTCCGATGTCCATGGGGAGGTTAAGAAAATCAATATTCCTTACTTTGATATCATTTCCTTTCTACAATTCCTATTATTTTATTTTTGTAATTTATCATTGTAAATTTAAAACTATGTGTATTATTGTGTTAGATTTTTTTTTTTTAAATTTTTATTCAGCAAATATATCAAATAATGGGATCGGTTTAATAGGGTGGATTAGGTGCATAACATTTTTTTTGGTTGTGAACCCGTGGCCTGTGGCCTGTGGCCGAGGGTGGATCTTTGTTCAATTGTTTGAGTCCCTCTTTCTTTCTGCTGATGGCCATACGCCCATACCAAAGGTGGGGGTTTGGACGTAAATCTTATACATCACTTTTATTTTTCATTGATATACTTTGCCGAGTTTTAGTTTAAAAAAAAAACCATATTTTTTAATAAAATGACTGAAAAGTCTCTATAGGACTTGACTTATCAAATGACTTAAAAATTTGTCCAAACATTCCAAACATTGTGATTTGATATAAAAAAAAAAAAATCCCACATCCTTTCCATTGGACTTTCTGCTTTCGTGGAGATGGTCTCAGGCTATTTCATGGCATACGCGACATCCAGAGGTTAGAAGGGAGAGTGAAGCAATGTTGGCCAGTCTTTGCCTTGTCATTGTTTTCTGTTTTGCCGTGCAAATTTTAAAGATTTAATGGATTGCAACTAACCCCGAATTTCTTTGGCTGCGAGTCCAGGTAGTTGGAAAATTCTTGTAATGCAAATATTAGCAAAAAAATTTCCATAGATAAGCAGCATAGGAAGTTCTCATTTTGTATTAGTTGTGAAATCGTGCCTAAACGTTAAATGCTGTTGGTAGATATAAGTTTACTGGGAGTGTAACAACTTAAGTTGTATCAAAAGTTTGGGGAGTTTTGTATAAAAAAAAAAAAAAAAAAGTTTAGGGAGAGGTATAGGTATGCTAGCGCATTATCTAAGAGTAAGATATGCTAGTGGGAATTTAGCCGTAAGATTTGATATCTTAGATACAACCATAGGATCGAGGGAAATCATTCAGACCTTCTTCAATGCACTGCTGCTACACCATTTTTCTCTCCTCTTTCTATCTGCCCCTCTTCCCTGCAACTGCTCAACTGCAGCTCTTGGGCTAAGATGAAGCCGTTGCCGTCCTCGTCAAACACCGTGAAGGCGTCCATCAGATCCTCCTCGTCCTGCGGGCTACTGGAGCTGCCACCACTAGATGTATTGTTATCGTAATCCAAGCTCCACAATTTCAAATAATAACGAAACTTCTTTTACTAACTTGGCTCCTACCTACTACAAACTTCTTTTACTAACTGAATAAAAAAAAGACCCTGCAACTGGCTTGAGTTTTTTACATTTCTGAATGCACTCTCGAATGCGCTTTGCTGGGAATTGTTTCACGAGTTCTTGTTTTGGTGAATTTCTTTTTCCTCAAATGTGGCGGTTTCTTCCTTTTCTTCATGGTCAGGTGATTTGGAGCAAGATAGGTACTTTTTCAGCACCAAAGAAGCCAAGTATCCCAAAGGAAACAGATGCAACAGAGCAATAGGTTATGGTTATTGGAAAGCAATTGGAATTGACAGGAAAGTCGTAGCTTCGAAAACCAACCAACTGGTGGGATGAAGAAAACTCTGGTCGGCAAGATTGATCTTGAGGTAGTGTTCACTAAGTTCTTTAATCAGTCAGAATTCGTGGTTCGATACAGCTCATCGGAGGATACGAATTCGGGCTGGAATTTCCCGACCCTAATGGTTATGGGTTTCAACCAATTTTGAGCGACGAGTTCTCTCAGGCGACTAATGTTGCCAATTTTTTCATGGTAGACGTCACAAATACAAGAATTAGAGTCAGTGGTCATCTCCATTGGTAGATCATCATCTATCTTGGCTTGAATCCTGCTGCTTTGCTTGCGGGAGGAGGTGACTAGACCAAAGAAAGAGATAGAGAGAGAGAGGGGCAGCAGGGAATTGGCATATTTTTTGGAAGGGTGGCAGAGATGGAGAGGAAGGGGAAAGGTAGAAGAAGAACAGGAAAGAAGACAGTGGAGGACGGTATTGACTAGGTTTTGTCTGATAACAGTTTGTAAACGGGAAAAATATATTATTTAAACAAGGGATGGGAATCAGCAAATCTAAAAATCGACTTACATATACGAGCATGGTTGTGTTTTTTTTTATGGTTACTTATCTAACATTCAAAACTGAATTAAAAAATTTGATGTTTTTCTTTTGCTAAAATTCATTAAAAAAATATATTAAAAGATTGAAAAAAAATACAAGCATAAAAGAATGAGAGAAATTATCCATTGGATCACCCCTCCACCTTGGGCATGACGAGGAGCAATCCAATAAAAAAAGAAGAATCCCAAATTATGTAAATTTATATCTTGGTCTCATAATGTATCATGAAGAACAATAGGAGGTGCAGAATGCCATCTTCTTGACTGTCTTGTGGTAATCGTATACTTTGCCAACCTATCAAGCATGTCATTAGCTTCTCCATAGAAAAAATTGATGTTCAAGTCAAAATTGTTTCCTATAATTGGCACTCTTGTACATGGTTGTTTCTTTTGTTTTTGTTTTTGCTTTTGCTTTTTTTTGTTTCCTTTTTGGTTTTTTTGTTTTTTGTTTTTTTTAGATCGTTGTTTACAACAGATGTGACTTTTATTGTTTAGGAGAATGTTATTTTGAGGAGTTGTCACTTGTCTATTTGGAGTAATCCTTTCCTTTGTTGTTGTTATTATTATTATTATTATTATTATTATTAATTAATTTATTATTATTATTTTTGAAGGTCAAGCATTCATGCAACCTCTTTAGCTCCTGTTGAAGCGTGTGGATTGTCCATATCGCATGTGTAATAAATTATTCTTATTACATGAGGCTAGGATCTTGAGTTTAAGTCAAATTACCTATAACACAGGAGCTCAGCTAGGACTTTGAGTTTGAGTCAAATTACTTCTTATCGATTTTTTTCTTCTAATTAGGAATACTCGATTTTTTACGATTTAACGGTTCAAGTCTAAAGGTAAACCCTAAATAAACACAGGCACACCTGACCTATGTAATAGATCAGTTGTGGGGAGATATCCTATTTATCTTATTTATCTCATTTCAAATATTAGAGTTCTTTTTACCAAAAAAAAAAAAAAAAAATAGAATTCTGATATTGTAGGATGTCCACCACCTCTCTCTCTCTCTCTCTCTCTCTCTCTCATGTATATGTAAATAACACAATTTCTTAATAAAATGTATACATGGTTAACAATTACAACTAGGGGTAAAAAAGAGTCGGGTTGATTGGACCGGGTTTTTTAAAACTCCACCCCAACCTTGAGTCCCCTTAGATGGGCCCAGGTCTTGCCCAGCCTTACCTCACAACTAGAGGTTTCTGACCCTAACCCATCGTCAGGGCTGGGCCTGGCCAACCCCAGTTGTCCCTGATCACATCCCTCTCCATCTTTATTCTGTGTTGTTCTTTGAGTATGTCACTTACCGAAATCTCAAAATGGATCAACAAAAGAGATAAATGGTTACAATAAAGAGAGTAAATGCTTATGTCATATAACACACTCTCACTCTCTCTCTCTCTCTCTCTCTCTCTCTCTCTCTCTATATATATATATATATATATAATATTTTACTGTATAATTTAAGATATGGTCGGGTTGGGCCTAGTCGAGCTTAACTCTAGCCCGGCTAAACCTTGACTTAGGGTCAAATTTTTTTTACCCATATAAGCCCTCATGGCTAATTTTGGCTCAAGATGGGCAAGGCAAGTTCGGGCCATTAGGGCAATCTACACCCCTAATTACAACTGTTACAGCTTAGCATTGTATCAACAGTCATTTAACTCCAACGAGCTCTTCCATAGTTTTTTTCCCCCTCATGGCCCTATGTATGCATGTATAGATTGGGTGGATTGTCTTGTCCATCATGTCTCTTTTGTGAGAGCATACTTCCAATATATTCAGTCACTTGATTTTTTTCTAGTACAAAGAAAATTTAAGAAGAACAAGGGGAAAAAGGGGGCAACCAACCAGGGGCGCTATCCCAAGAGGCAGACATGGGGAAAACACATGCTCTAATAGCAAAAATATGAGTAGGTTGCACCATATCTCGAGGCAAATGAAGGACTTGAAACCTCAAAAAGTGAGTAACTAATAAAGAGATACCTCAAGCAATAGTCTGGATTTTAAGGGAGGCGGAATCAAAATCTCCATTGATAGCATTGACCACCTGCATGCAATCAAAAAAGCATACCAAGTAGAAGATGCAATTATCCATGACCCATCGAACAGGAGAACACAATGCAAAACCATCAACAATATCTGGGGGCGACCACGGGACAGGCAAAGCAACAGCCACCTTGAAACAAGATTCGGAATCCAAAACAACAAACCCAATTCCAGTGGTCTTCTTATGGTCATTAGAGGAGGCATCACAAATAGCACATTCCCAACTATTTGGAACAATATTTTGCTGGTCAATATGCAATGGTGAAATAAGAGTAGAGGTAAGTGAGGGAGCTGGGAAGAATGCCTGGAGGTATTCTAAAGTATTCTTTTTCATTCATGTTGACTATACAGTCAAGTCAAGTACATACCTATCACCTAATGTGAAATAATATCCCATCATTGCAGTTCACTTCCATTGGATGTCGTTATAGATACCTCAAAAGGTTTACTTGTAAAAGTACGGTGAAATGACCTTGAAACTGGCCTCAATTATTTTACAAAAGATTCCATTTTCGAACATGCTAGATTCATGGTCAAAACGACCTTATTGCTGAAATGGTTTTCAATTTTCAATGTATTGAAAAATTCTAGGACAAGTTCTGGACCAAGGTTTTAAAACTTGGGATTGTGTTTGAATCGATCTGGATCGATATTAGTCGAAATTGGATTGAATCAGATGAATTTACTTCTCTATTTTATTATAAAAAAATTGATGTGATTTGAATCATTTTACCTTTATATTTTTCTAGTGGTTTCCTACTATCGAATCAGTATCAGGGATCAATCAGCGCTGACACCAATCCGATCTGAACAATCCTGATCCGATTTTTATAACCATGAACTGAACTCTAATAAGCCAAACGACTTCAAGAGTACAGACCGTCTCAACCAGTCGGTTAGAAGACCAATGAATGACCCATATCTTAATTTTTGATTTTTTGGGTAAATACCCATATCTAATTCGTTGATTAGAATGGATTAAAGCAAGGTTTGATTGGCCAAGGGACCTTATCCCAATTTTTTACCGTTAGATCTGAAACTTCCTTTATCTCATCGAAATTATTTAAACGCCAACGTCGCTGGGAGGTTAAGAAAATCAGTATTCTTTATTTTAAGAAAATCATTTTATTCCCCGGCGAAAAAAATCTAAAATAATCATGAATGAAAATTAAAAGCACCTACTACCTAAGTGTAAAAAAAGTCCTATCAAGAACCATATAGACATCCTTCAATTCATCGTATGTCGATCTACCCCATAACGGGCGGCAATGACTTACCTTTAACGTTCGACAGATATCCAACAGCACAAAAAATAACATAGATGCTTTAATATTTGTGAGAATAATCTACAAAAGTTGAAAAAGTAATTCTATTAATGTGGATTTTAAATTGATTTATGTTTCTTTTTTATTTACAAATACTATTTACCTAATATTACTAAATACATTTCTTTACTCCAAATGAACGAAAAAAGGCTAAATAAGAAATACTTTTTTGGAATAGAAACATTATAAAACATACCCTTAATTCCCATCGAGTGAGAATGGAGGAACAACACTATAGGGCAACTCCGAATCACCAACAAAGTCGGAAGCTCAATGTATGCAAACTTAAGAGAAAAAAAAAAACCTTAACCCCAGAATTAGCAGCTGTGGAATTTTTTAATTTTTTTAGAATGTAGACAATTTTCAGCCTATGTATTTTCTCAATGGGTTGATAATTGAAACATATGGGTGAGAGGTCAGTATGGGTCTGTGGGGACGAATTATTAGCAAAAAAAAAAAAAAAAAAAGAAAGAAAGAGATGGGTGAGGGGTTATTCACATTCATAGCATGGAACGATTGCTAAGTACATGATAGCTTTTCATGTGAAACAATTTAAAAAGACGGGGGAAGGAATTATGACCCTTCAATTCGCTTATCTCTTATCTTTTTCTTGTGAAAATATACCAAACATAAGTGATACAATACAAGACATCATTTTGACTTCAACAATTATTATACACAACCACAACTACAACCACTAGCCCTTGCGTGGTTGAAGATGCAGCAGACCTTAGTTAGAGGAGGCCACATAGGAGCCAAGGAAACAAGCTATATCAACTCACACATTAAACACAAATTAAAACTTCACATCTAATTCTTGAATTTGAATTTTCTTAACCTACGCAAGTTTTCAAATGTGGCTGCTAGCCAATTCCTTTCTTGTCCTTAATAAGTTTTGGACCAAATACCTGTTACACAACATTAATGTAGATATAAAGGAATTTGATAAGAAAAGAGGATTGTGCTCATCCATTGTTTGAGGATTCAGTTTTGTGGCATGGAAGGCTGAGGAGTTCAGAGTTCAGAGTTCAGAGTTCAGAATTCAGATCGGTGGCCATCTATTTTCTTCTCCTAGCTAAGAGTTCAGGTTGGTTGTCATATATCCTAAGCCGAGAGAGAGGAGAGAGAGAGAGAGAACTCTGCCGTCGAGTCGTCGGAACTCTGCCGTCGAGTCGTCGACAGTAGCAATAGCAGTCGTCTTCTACTGAGGCTTTGGAAAAGAGAACCGAAACGAAGCGAGAGAGAGAGAGAGAGAGAGCAATAGCAGTCTTCGGAACTCTGCCGTCGAGTCGTCGGAACTCTGCCGTCGAGTCGTCGACAGTAGCAGTAGCAGTCTTCTTCTTCCTCTTCTTCTTCTTCCCTCGTCGAAAGTAGCAGTAGCAGTCATCGATCTCGGGCACCGACAACAGCCGATCGAAGGAAACTCAGGCGTCGATAGCTGCAATAGCAGGTCGTCGCCTCGTCGGAACTGGGGCATCGAGTGAAGTCGCAGATCCGAGCAGATCCGAGCAGATCTTGAGTTTCGGATCTCAGGACGACTTTGGTACTCTTGATTCTCACACACGCCCAGCACGCTTCCTCCCTTGGTTCGGCTTTTGCTCATCATCCATTTGCAGGAAGAAGAGGAAAGCAGATCCGAGCAGATCTGAAGTTCTCAAGGCGTCCGAAGGATACAAGTGATCTATAGGAAAAGTTAGACAATGGCGTTTTTGAATGTGGTAGATGATGGTAGAGATATGGATCATGACCCAGGGGGAGGAAGACCTCCGGATAGGGGTAGGCAACTTCGCCTTACTGATTTCTGGAAACCTAAATTAAAGGATGCATCGGAAGCGGTTAGAGAAGAATCTGAGTTTCAAGCCAAAGAAGATCTGAGTAATAAGGTGGATGACAGCAGAAATCAGAAAGATAGAGGGGATGGTGTGAAGAAAACTTTTTCTACTGTTGTGGGTAAGGCTTTACCGGACGTGGAGCAGTTGCCGGATCCAATACATGCTGGGGCGCACACTAAGATTATCATCCCGCAGGAGGCATATGAGGAGAGGCTGGAAAAATTCAAGTTTGCTTTGATAGGTAGGGCAAACTTCAAATTTATGTCTATGAATGATATTCGTAAAGCTGCAGGAGAGGGGTGGAATTTGAAGGGGAGAATTTCTTTGTCTCCTATGGGGAAAGGCTTCATTTTATTTCAGTTTGAGTTGGAAGGAGATATGTCTGCCATTTGGAGAAGGAACCTAATCAAGGTTAGAGGACAATTGATTCGATTCCAACGCTGGAAACCAGATTTTGATGTGCATGCGGTGAACAACCCAACCAAACTGGTGTGGATCAGATTTCCAGGCCTTCCCCTGGAATATTGGCATGAGAAGATCTTGTTGACAATGGCTAAAGGGGCAGGTAGACCTGTGGCCCTGGACAGACGCACCAGATCGGCGGCAATGGGGAATTTTGCGCGTGTTTAGGTAGAAGTGATAATTGGGGAGAAAAGGGTGGAAGAGATTCAGGTGGAAAGAAAGCAACCAGGAACGGGGGAGATTTTTTGGTTTAAACAGTTAATCGTATATGAAGATGGGTTAGCTAAATGTGGTTTTTGCAAAAAAATCGGGCATACTTTGTTCCAATGCAAAGAGAAGAAGGAGGTGGATGCTCGAGACACTGGGGCGGCAACCATGGTGAATGAAGGTGGTGCAGGGCGGAGATCCAGCTCAGAGGGCGGTGGTTTGGGTGAAGGATTTGTTTCCAATTTGGGTAGAAATCTTACCCATATGAGACAGCCTCCTACCATATTAAGAACTCAGATTAGGGACAATAGTCCAACATCTAAGGAAGGTGTGCAGGGGCAGGGAGATAGTGAAATAATTATTCCCTTAGAGAAGTCTACCAATATGGGAACAAATCACAATCGTATGGGTGCAGTTAACAGTATGGAGGGTAATGGATTGGTGTCTACATTCAATGAGGAATCTGGGTCGGTGGATGGAGCGGATATGGATCATATATCTGAACCAGGAGAGGAGGCAGAGATTGATCATCGTAGGTGCAACTCTCCCATTTTAGAGGAGGATGAGGCTATCTATGGCAGGGAGGATCACATTGGTTCAGGTCAGCATGGTGAGATCGAAGAGGGTAGGGATGTGAGGTTCGAGCCTCAAATTGATAATCCAAAAACTCAGTTGCAGTACAAGGACGGGGTTATGATTGTGTATCATGAAGACGTGGTAGAAGTTGATAGAATGGCGAGCATCCTCGAGAGCAATATGGAGGGGAGAAGACAGCAAAAAGGTAAATCTTTCTCCCTTAATGAGCAGGCTGCTCGAAAGTCTGATAGATTGGCTCTCTTAAAAAAATGACTATGAAGATTTTATTTTGGAATATCAGAGGAATGAAGAAGAAGGCTGCTAGGTTGGCCTTAGGGAATATTGTTTCGATGAGTTCCCCAGAAATTATTTGCATAGCTGAACCTATGTTGGAGGTGCAGAAATTTCCAAAGAGGTTTTTCAATAATCTTGATTTTGAAGCGGATTTTATTCATAATGATAGGCAGGATAAGGTTCCAAATCTGTGGGTGGTTTGGAGAAGGAGTTTGTCTAAGCTGCAAGGTGTCTCTTGCTCTGATCAACATATTACTTTACGTGTGCAGTGGCAGTCGAATATCTTCATTGTGTCTTTTATTCATGCTAATTGCTTCAGGGCAGCAAGGAGAGACTTGTGGAGTAATTTGGCGGCATCGAACCCGGGTCAAGGCATTCCCTGGCTGGTGACTGGAGACTTTAATGCTACTCTGTATGCTCATGAAAAAAGAGGTCCAGGATCTTTTAATCTAGGCTCTGCGGCAGATTTTGGGGCATTGGTGGATAGCTGCTCCCTTATTCAGATTCCTTCACAGGGTCGAAAGTATACTTGGACTAATAATAGAAGAAGAGGTAATGTTGTGGCAGTTCTGGATAGAAGTTTCTGCACAGATGCTTGGATTTCAGAGTTTCAGGATTGCCACTAAAAGGTGCTATCTAATTGTGCATCAGACCATTCTCCCCTATTGGTGGTGTCAGAAGCATTGGTGAAGCCCTCTAATTGCCCTTTCAGGTTTCAGAGGTCTTGGATTGACCACGAAAATTTCCTAAAAATTGTGAAAGAATCCTGGGATGAATGGATGTCTGGATCGGCTCTCTATATTTTTAGTCAGAAAATTAAAAGATTGAAAATTGTGATTAAGGAGTGGGCTAGGGAAACATTTCCCAATGTGAATTTGGAAAAGGAAGAGGCGCTAAAGGGGTTGGAAGAGATTCAAAAGGAGATAGAGGAGATTGGTATGAACGATCAAAATTTTGCTCGTGAAGCTGATGCAAAAACTAGGTACTTGAAGGCAATGGAGGGATATGAAAAATTCTGGGCTGAAAAAGCTCGGATTAGATGGAGAACTCAGGGAGATAGAAGCTCGAAATTCTTTCATATGGCTGTGAAGGTGAGAAGAATGAAAAATACCATTAGATACCTGAAAACTGATTCAGGTCAGATCATCAATGAGAAGATGCAGTTGGAGGATTTTACTAAGAGCTATTATGAAAATTTTTTAAAAAAATCGGCTACTGTTGACCACATGGAAATGATGGACTGCATTCCGAAGATTTTGACGGACATTGATAGATGGAAGATGGACGCGATGCCATCTAATGATGAGATTAAAAAAGCGGTTTGGGACCTTGATCCGGAAAGCTCTCCAGGCCCAGACGGTTTTCCTGGTATGTTCTATAAATCTTGCTGGGTTATAATTTCTAATGATGTTTGTAATGCTATTAGGGGCTTCTTCAGTAAAGGTCGAATGCCTTATGGTCTTAATAGCAATTTTTTGGTGTTAATCCCGAAGATCGAAGGGGCAAATGCTTTAGATAAGTTTAGACCTTTAT
>NC_056565.1:24075006-24101717 GCF_013358625.1 Macadamia integrifolia
CCAAGAAAACAGGGCCAACCACACCGTGAGCCCAAAAAAAAAAAAAAAAAAAAAAAAAAAAACAAACAACACAGCTAAAAAAAAAAAAATATGAGCAAAGGGGTAACCATTGGTAGGGGGAATCAATTGAATTTTCTGACTCATCAGGTGGACATGATCGGATGAAAAGAAGTGATGCAAGTTTGGTTCACATGACTGAAATATTTGAAGACCAATTCGATCACCCTAAGATGCTACAATGGTTCGATTGTATCAAGGCCTACGAGGGTGACTTAAGAGCTAGTCCTATACCATTGGACCAAGGAAGAACCAACCTAGTCCAGTTCAGTCTAGCTTGTGCAAGAACTAGTTAGCTCACATATTCTTAGGTGGGAGTATCCCTTTAGCTCCCTTAGTGGATTTCTACAGCATCATCTCTTTGACTTTTCAACTTTTAAACTCTTCTTTAGTATTTGAGCTAGCCTGGGAAAGTGTAAAAACTTCACATATGCCCAGTTCAACTTTGGAGCTTGCATTAAGACCTTGAGCTTTCATCAAGATCTTGGACAACATAAGAAATAACTTTTATAGCAACCCCCATGATAGTGAGATTTCCCTACCTTTTTTCTTTTCTTTTATTTTGTAATCTCAGTCATAGGATCTTAGGGGTAGAAGCTAGGATTTGAGAATTTAATTTGCCTACAAAATGCCATCATAGTTACTTTGTAATTTTGAGTGAATTTTATTTTGAATGGATATTACTTAGTGCATTTCTCTTGCACCTTGAAGAATTTACCTTAATGTATAAGTTCAGAATTTTGCCACATGACATGCAACAGTAGATGTGGAAATGTTCCATGTTATAAATGATCTTGCACATTTTTATTATGTAAGTTTCACTCTATAAAAAAACAGTCAAAACTTTGTCCAAATGTATGCAAAAATGGAACAATTATTCTACATATATAATAGTTCATATACTCATGAACTAAGATCCGGCTCCTCTCCTGAGTGTTCATTGCCCAGGTCGGCCCATAGCTGCTTGGGCGAGTGCCATATGTCCAGACGTTGATCCAACATTTTGAGAGTAGGTGCGGAGAGCGAGGTGCTAACAAAGGCGTAGAAAACAAAATATTAAGAACCGTTAGATCACCGCCCGAACACGTGGCACTCGACCAGAAAGCTATGGGCAAGACCTGAGCGATGGGCGCTCAGGAGAAGAGCCAAATCCCATGAACTAACCTTACTTAATGACAAATATTGATCAAACCCCTTCATTTATTTAAATTTTATGAGCTTTTCCCTTGTTGCAGATTCTGCCATGTCTTCACCATCATCAAAGCATATGCCAGACTTACATTTTAATTCACAATCGTCAAATTCAGATCTTCGTTTAAATGGTCTAGTGGTGGATATCGAAATGCAAGAAAGGGGAACAAAAGAAACAAACCCTAGAGGATCTCATGATCAATCTGAAGCTTCATCAATAAAACAAACACCATCAAATACATCTATGCTTGTTAATAAAACAAACACTGGAGGATCTCAAGCAACTGATGAAGCTTCATCAATAAAGGAAACACCATCAAAGACAGCTATGCTGGTTAATTTCCTCCCCACTGGAACAGTCATGATCTTCAACACCCTTATTGGGCCAATAACTGAAACTGGCAAGTGTGATACAGTGAACTTTATAATGATGATCATTCTCCTAGCTCTCTGTGTTACCTCTTGCTTTGTATTTCAGCTGGTGGATAGTTATAAAGATGGAAGGAGAGTTTGCTATGGCATTGTGACTAGAAAAGGGTTGCTAGTATTCACTTCTGACCTTGAGAAAAAATATAAGAAGGGAGAGAAGTATACCTTACAGGACACAGATATCATCCATGCAATCATGTCTGTTCTTGTATTTGTAGTCTTTGCATTATCTGATAAGCGTGTAACGGGTTGTTTGTTACCTGAACATGAAGTTGTAATAATGGCGGAAGTGATGAAGACTTTGCCTATAATTTTTAGTATTATTTGTAGTGGCTTGGTTCTTATCTTCCCCAACACTCGCTTCGGTGTAGGGATGCGTGGTTGACTAGAGAATCCTCACAGCACTTTGCAGCCCTTGAAGATAAGACTGTTAAGTACTATGCACTGAGAGAGAGAGAGAGAGAGAGAGAGAGAGAGAGAGAGAGATTGTAATAAATATTGTATACTTTGTCTCAGCTAGCATGATCACCTGTATATAGTAAAGCATGGTATGACTAATTAATTAGTAGATTGTAAGTACTACATTTGAAGATTAGTCGTCTTCTTCTTCTTTCCTCTGAGTGCATGTTGGATTGTTTATTATTCTATACCTTTGAAAATTACAATTGTAAATCAGATCTTCGTACCTATGGGCTGATCCGCATAGATGGAATTGACCATAGGGTCAGATCGTATGAAAATGATTCTCGTACAAAGACCTGATCTGCTCTCGGAGATTATAAGTGATTACATTTGACTTTTGACTTTTTTTGTGGTGATGTATTTTGAAAATCCTACTGATATTATGCATGGCACCTAATTACATTTAAAATTAGGGGTGGTACATGATAATTTTCCTAAAAAAAGGGAAAAATAACCTTGAAAAGCAGCCCAGACACATGGGAGGTCATAATGGCTACCTTGCCCACCATTAAAGGTGGAAATCCCATTGATTTGATGCTTCCACAAGAGTTCCCGTTGACCCTTGTGTTGGTGCAGAATCCACGTCGTCTTTAGGGAACACTCTCGTAAAAATAAAAAAATAAAAAGGGCTTATCTGTGCTTCTATAGTTAGGGCATTACAAGACACAAATTTGGAGTAACAAAATGGAGAATAAATTGAGAAGTGCAGTCAAGTAAAGGGGATTTACTTGCTGCTCACAACTAATTAGGGAATATCAATAATAACTTTAGCTTTTTTATTGAAAAAACAATAAAATTAATATGTTTGTTCCATGACATGATTTCTCTAGAATAACTTAATTAGGTAGATTAAGGCATTTTTGTCCACTAAGGTATATATATATATATACACTAGCAAACTTGCACGTGCATACTTACACATTAGAATTATAACCAATACAAGGACATTCAAGAATAAAACATCTTGGAAACCATTACTATGATATATTGAGGGGGAGCATTAATGTTCATCATTGTTACTGTCCACTTACAAATCTTGATATCCTAGAGAAAAAATTCACCCCTCACTATGTTTGCTTTCTTTATCAAGTTAATCAATCCATTTTGATGTTGGTATTGAATCCAAAAAAAATAAAAATAGTTGTGTTTTCTAGAAAGGCAAAGCACCCTGGCTTTGCGCATCGACATCTCTTAATTTGTAAAATTGTAACCTTGTTTTTAAATATTATTATTGACCCCAGAGTGTCAAAGTGTTGATTAATTTGATTCTTTATTTGCTTTTTATTCTTAATAACATGATGTAAATATCCGAACCTTTGTAGTTTTCCTTCTTGTGATCCCATATTTACCATTTTTATTTGATTTAGGAAAGTTAATTTGTTTCCCATAATATCATGTCATGATTCTAGATAATTTCTACAAAAGAAAGGAAAAAAAAAAGATTGTAGATAATCAAACTTCAATAGTTTTTCTTCTTGCGAATCCATATTTTACCATTTTTATTTTCTTCTTCTTCTTCTTTTTTTTTTTTTTTTAAATCCATTTATTTATGTTGAAGTTTGAATTGATTGAGGCTGTGTTTGGTAGTCATTCTGTTCCAGAAACGACGTTTTGTGTCAAAATCATAATTTTTCGTTAATGTGTCAAAATTCCATTTCGGAACGAAACTCAAATGTTGGAACATAGTTACCATGTTCCAACATCTCTCATTTCATGGACAACAAACGGATCGTGGACAACAAATGGAAGATTCCGTTTTCTTATTCATGTAAAGTGAAAAAAATGTCAGAAACATTTTTTCGAATGACTCCCAAACACAGCCTGAGTGTGTGCCACATGAAAAAAAAAAAAAGCAAGGGACGCCTGCCCACTTGCGTGGCCACTACATCAGTGAACAAGCCAATTGGAGGTCGTGTAGGCATTTAGGTGAGGGATAGGGTGGTCTTTTTTGCTTTCAACTATGTCTGAGAGTTGAGCCACACAAGGGGCACATGTTCTTTTCTCCTAAAATTAATAAAAGTTTTTGTAAGGGAGTGTGACCCCTACACCTATAAACATAGAGATGAAATGGCTAACCTGCCCCCATAAAATAAAAATTTCCATTGATACTTTCTCATGCAATCCTATTAGCCCTTGTGCACGCGCACTCCACTCGTCGAAACACTCTTCCAATTAATAAAATCATCAAGGGGCTCTCAAAGCTTTAGAACCGTTGATTTGACCATTGGTGTCAAAGGTACATGGTTTAACAATGTAAATCCTAATTATAGAAACGTACATTGGAAGATTACTTTCTAAATCAGATTTGTGGCTTTTGGAACTTTAAAAGGGCATTGTGAGTGGGACCAACTAACCAAAATAGGGAATGCGATGGGATGGACCATTGTGAAAGATGGAAGAGCATTCCCTTTTCACTTTGCATCCCGTATATGGGTTATATGGTCATTTTACCAATTTTCCTTTTTTTTATAAAAGAACTATTCATCCGAGAGGGCCCATTGGGTTTTTGGTATTGACCATATCGGCTGATATGTATCAGTATCCACAGATACTAATACCGATACAATCCACTGATACAGTGCAAACAGAGAGTAAAATGTAAAAATGATACAATATTAGTATCTTTGAGGGCAAAACCGTCTGATATGGCCAATAAAGACCGATACCAATATCTAAAACCATGGGCCCGTCAGATAAATGGGCTTGTGATCCAAAGCGAAATCTTGTAGTATAGTCCACTGCCTAATGGCTAATGTGGGACCCGCTTGGTATATGAATGAGTTTTAGTCTAATGTTTAATGAGTTTCCATATTGGATTGAAAGTACGAGTGACTTTTAACTACTTTTTCCTTTCGAAACTTTGGTGGGCCTTCTGCATGAAAATTGCCAGCCTCAAAGCTGGATATGGTCAATCTTAGGAGTGAGAACCTGGGCCCCTCTTCTACTAATATGGGCTTCTGGTCGGCCCACCAACAATTATAAGCTCAGCCCAAGTCCAAACCTAACCATTTCCATTGTCATTTGCCAGTTGGCCATAACTGCCACATGTGAAAATCGTCTCTAGCTGCTGCATCAGTGTAGTGAGTATCGAGTGGTTGAGAGCCCTTTGGGACGTGTAACCAAATGTTCTTAATCTTTCGATGTTCATCACACTTCACCGTTCATTGCAGAGGATGTGCACCCTAACCACCAAACATTCCCCAATCACTACCACCCAAATATGGATTTTTTGTTTGTTTTTCCTCTCTTTGTAAGCAACCAAAGATGGATATTAAAACCAAAATGGGCATTCCCACTTGGCCACACATAGGCAATCACATGGAATGTTGACCTAAACCAGCCAATTATCAATTTTTATAATATTATATATCTAACCACTCTGGTTTTCACTTGTGGGTATACTAAATATTAAAATATAATTAATATATAATTAGAGCATAAAATTATAAATTGAACAATTCTTAAGCCCTTAAATATAATATATTTATATATATATATATATATATATATCTAGTAATGCTGGACGTTGACGGTTATTATTGGCATTTGATGGCCCTTAGCCGTTATGACCTGTTTCTGATTATATATTAGAATCTGCACCCACCTGTTGGAACTTGGAAGTTGGAACCATTTTTTCTTTTTTATTTTTTTATTAGCTTAACACATGCAATGTATGGGAACATAAATTTTAAATTGGAAAAAAAAAAGAAGAAGAAGAAGAAAGAGAAGGAAACGATCATTTTAAAAAGGGAAAATGGTTTTTATGAGAAGAATGTGACCCCTACGTCTTGACAGATGGGGAGGAAAAATGACCGGCCTATCTCTCATGAAATAAAAATGATGTCTCTATAGATGCTTCCTCGTAGGGTTGTCAAGTGGTCGAGCTTAATAGGGCTTGACCAATTTTTAGATTGCATTGTAAACGGGCATGATATGGTTGATAATCGAGTCGATCAACATCGGAATCTAATCAAGCTGTCATAAATAGCCCTTAATGGGGCTACAAGCCTGTTTAATTTTAAACAGGTAAACAGGCTTTAAACGACCATCTTTAAAATTAGACTCCTAAATGAGCTTAAAAGGGAATACAATAAAAATGATGCCATAAATCTCAAAATTGAGATAAAAGATTGTTTGGTTTTGCTCTAATTCTATTAAGATGATTTGTGATTCTAAAATCATCTTCTGGCCAACCTAAAATTAGGGTATAGAGTCTCAAAGTTGTGGATATCTACATAATATATCCATTCTCCACCTCTAAAATTAAGATGAGCCACTATTTTTGTCATAACTCAAAATAGTCTAGATTTGTACATTTTACCTTTTTACTGTTAGTAGTTTAGTAACTATAGTTTATGGGTAGTGACATAGTATGAGCAAAATGGGGGATTTCAATTAGTAATAAAGGGGGTCGGGTTAGGTTGGGCTTAAGGGAGTCGGTTCAAGTTTGGCACCCAACGGGCTTGAGGGTTGCACCACGAACACACGTTTAATAAATTGGCCGAGCTCAAGCCCGGAAAGTTTATTAATTGGGCTGAGCCAGGCTTTAATCGGTTAGGCTCAATCGAGTTGAACGGTGCGAGCCTGAAATTCACACCCCTACTTCCTTATGTTCTCTCATCACACTGCAGAAACCACACTCCTCCTAGGGAACACTTGCCCTTAAAAAAAGAGTTGTTGATTTTATGATTAATAGATGGTGAATTATTAGTGTCTCAAGGGTTTGTTATTTTTCCAACAACCCAAGGCATTTAGTTTTGTGGATTGACCATGTGTTCATCTCAACCATTGGATAGAGAGGACACAATCTAAATTAGTCACATCAAATTTCAAAATCTAAATCAATCAAATAACTCTCATTGTATTGGCATGCATTATGTGTATATCCACTTGTATGTATACCAATACTCTAAAAATTATTATATATGTACTCTCCCCATGTTGTATAAGAATAGACGGTTTAGATCAAAACAATCATAAAAATGGTCGACTCATATTTTATCTTTGTGATATTTAAAAACTTCACATTCTGTTGTTCTGTGGACAATTACCCACAATCAATTTATATAAAATATAAAGAGCGGGAGGACCCTACTGGTATAGCATAGAAAACACCAAGTCAATGAACCAATGGGAGAGTGTGCAGAAGAATATTCAGTGCACGTTAAGGGGTGGCAGGGCGGTCTTTTGCTACATCAAACTAGCCGGATTCTTTTTCTCAAATATAAAATATAAAAGAATCTCAAGAGAAATCTTATGTGGGAGAAGCGAAAGTTGGGTTTAAAATAAATAAATAAATGAAATTAAAAAGGAATTTTGAGAGAAAAAGGAAGACGTTCCTAATCTAAGAAAACTAATATACTATAAGAGAAATAGATAATTAACTAATGATAGTTTTACAAAAAGGGAAAACTCGTTTAAGGCAATTTTTATTGAGAGGTCTCTTAACAATTTGTATTGCATAAAGCAATAAAACTAACGTTCTATTGTGCAATGGCTTTCATCCCACGACAAGTGATTCTAAGCGGCCCTGACAGGCCTCCTCATGTCCCTGAGCGATCACCAAGAAATGTTGTAAGCTCAAATTTCGCTCGTCACTCAGGATGAGCAAAGTGAAAGGGATCAACAGTTTCATGGAGAAATCCATGAAAAACATGAGCACTTGGGAGACTACGGACGATCCACGGAGCCCGACATCAACAACACTAGACGGATAAAGACCGGTCAGTGATAAAGACTATGAATAGAGCATTAACAATCATGGTGGAATAGAGAGAACAAGGCCCAAGAAGAGTAATAACCAAGGGTTGACCAACAACCAAACTAATACTCTAGACGGACAGTGTGCCTGTAAATCAAACAAGTTAAGAGTATACATCTAATTCTGTCTACAATAGTGTGATTCATCCTTTCTGTTACACCATTGTGCTGAGGTGTCTTAAGAACAATCCTATCACGTCTGATGCAATAACTATCAATTTTTTTTTTTTTTAAATGCTTCGAAGTATATTCTCCACCAATGCTTACTTAGATTCCATTTCCTTTAAGACCATGGTTGGAGTGCGGACTGCCATTGGCTCTGACTAGATGTGTTTGCCATTGGCATCATGCACATGGATGGTTTGCTCCTGAGCAATTGTTTTCACAGTCCTACACTCTTTCTTTATAGCGTTGCTAGCCTGCAATGAAGAACCACATGCCTTTTCTTAGCTATTAGAGCTATAGGCCGTCGGCCTTTGACCCCTAACTGTTTCTTTTAATAAAAGACTACATAATGTACAAGCTCTTGAATCAGTGGAGGGCAGAATCCGTTTTTCCTGATCAGATCCGCTGGAACAACAAACATGGTGCAGGGGAACAACAATTGCTTAATGCAGTTGGTGAGCTGTGGTGTGCAAGAAACTCATGCTCATTAGGAGGTCTCAAGTTCGAACCTCCTGGCTGTTACCTACTTTCCTCCCTACCTATCAATATATTTAACCTCTATGCATATTTTTTCTTTAGGTGCTTTGGGGACAATATTGACTCTTTCTTCCCATTTTTTGATATGCCAATACATATATCGATATTGATCATGATATAATTGAGAGAAAGAGTTGGTATTAATGTTGGATTCATATGAAATCATATTATATAGGTATTTTTCAAATTAATAAGAAGAAATAATTTAAATAATTAAAAATAAAAAAATAATAGATTGCACTAAGGTCAGAGAGAGAGAGAGAGAGAGAGAGAGAGAGAGAGAGAGATGTCTTCATCCAGTTATTGGTGCATGTTGAAAATCTACACACCTTCGTACACTGTCACATGTCATGTTAAAATGAGAACCATGGACTTTGAAATTCATGCCTACATATGGTGCGTTCTCATAAAATGTAAAATGGCCTTTATATTGATGTTTCTTAGTTCATTTCCAGTAGCCCTTACACGCAGAAAACACTTCCCCAATATGAGAAAATTAACCAAAAAACAAAAAAAAATATTACAATCCAATAAAAAAGGAGTCACCAGTATAATTAATTAAGTGTATAATACAAATACATAAATTAAGAAAAAAAAAACCCAATAAAACGAATAACATTGTGATTTGTGTATGCCTCATGGAAAAGAGACTAGAGAAAACACATGGTGATAAAAAACGTTCTAATAAATTAAAAGAGAGCAATGGCAGTGGATAGCAGCAGAAGAAGAAAAAGAGAGAAGCCCCCATTAGTGAGAGAAGTGGCAGAGCTGGGAGGTGACGAGATGGGAGTACCATAAGCAATGATTGTTAGTTTCTGATTCTTTTTACAGTGATCGACAACAGTAGTGGTGTAGTAGTGTTCTCCTGCGGTTTCAATGGTGATGTATAAGGATGACCCGAACACAGGGGAGATGGCGTTCGTCAAGCTGACGTTGCAGGATTCATAATCTGTCTTTAAGAACTCAGCCACGTCTTGCGCACCATTTGTGAAGTTGAACACTGCACAACAACAATATAATAAACACCAAATTAGGAAGAGAGAGAGAGATAACCCCAAGGGTTACCGTAGTTGGCACCTTGGGTATAAAGAGAGAGAGAGAGAGAGAGAGAGAGATTTCTCACGTACTTAGCTCATCGCCGGTCATGAACGTCTGGTTAGCAGCCCAAGTTTGATATGCGAAGTTAGAGGGAGGAATAGTCCATCCTATACTGTCTCCCACAACATGGATCGTCTGAGCTGCCGTTGCTCCCTGAAGAAGAGCTGCTACGATAAAAACACATCCAAGCAAATAACCAGTGCAAGAAGCCATCTTTTCGTCTATAATTATCTGTGTTCACCACCTACTTGCCCCTCTAGTCTCTGTTACCTAACAAAAATGTGAAAACCAATATTGAGTTTTTATAGTTGCGATATGTATACGGAAGAAAGACTTCAAAAGTAGTTTGATTAAGTCACCTGAAGCATGAACATATTATGCATACGGAAAAAAGACTTCCAAAGGGTTTGGACTAGTCATTCATGTAGACTGATTTTTTTGACTAGTCTCCTCAGTGGGAAAAATAAAATGGACATGGTCAAACACTTCTCATCAATTAATTTAGACACACGAAATATATTATAGAGTCAATTGTTGACTGGATTATCAACCCCTGTAAGAATGATTCTCGTACAAAAGACTGGATCCCGTCTCGAGAATGATCATATCTAAAATTCTAAAAACATATGCAGGTGAGTCCCAACACCACATTAATCTCAACCATTGATCTATTAATGATTAATCTGAGCCATCCTTTCCTTTCAATCTTCCGTATGGCTGTAAAAGACAAAGCCGGTTACCAATATGAGCCGTCTCCCACCCTCCCATCCTTCTTCACTCATCAGCTGTCACGGATGCCGTCATCTCTGCTATGCCAGCTCCGCCTTGCCCATGACCTTCACCATCACCCTTCCTGCTCATATGGTTTATGGTATTACATCTACCGTTGGCATCCTCTCTCTCTTCCTCAATTGGCCGCTGCAAGTCACGCCGGTGCAAGGACTTCCTTCAAAAAAACTCTCTCCTCAGAAAATGATTAATTTTTACAAACTCAGAGAGGGTATTTCGGAAGTTGAGAAGCCCAACTGAACCGGATCAAATTCCTCTGCGGGGAGTGAATCTGGCGAAAGCAGGGGAGGCTACTTTGGATCTTGGATCGTGACACGTGGCCTATACGGAGACTGCGAAACGGATCGTATCTTCTCTCCCAAAATGGATCAAAAGCAGGGTGTTTTGAGAAACCGTAGCTTTTAAAATCTTTCCCCCCTTTTATTCTTCTTCTTCTTCTTCCTCAAATTCCAAGCAATAAATTTGAATCCTCACATGCGCTTTTCATTCTGATCTCCTTTGCTCCATTAACCATTTTCGTTTTGTTTTCTTCGCAGCTCCTTCCAAGAAGACACGAACTCCCACAAACAACAAAATTTCTCTTCCCAAACACTCTCCAAATCAGTCTATTCAATTGTATTGGTTTTTTAACCACATAATCACACTAAAGAAGAGAGCTTCCCACTTTCCAAGAAAAACTTAAAAAGAAAAAAAAAAACCTAATTATTTCATACGTTGTTATCTGTTTTGACCTGTAAATGCAGCCATGAAAGCACACAAAAAAGAATCCAAAAAGAATCAGCTCTTCTGATTCTCTAGCTTTGTAGATTTTGTATAAGAAGTCTGAGGAGAATTCATTGCTTGGAGTTTTGTTGGATGCCATGCCAGACAACAGATCGAAGCCTTTCTTCGAATGAGAGAGGAAGAAGATTGGGGCTGTTGCAGAGTAGAAGTGTAATTGCAGACCCGGAGAAGAAGTGTAGTTGCTGGCGGAGAAACCCTAGATCGAGGCTTATGCCTCCGCGATTTGAAGGATCGGAAGAAGGAGAAAGAAGAAAAGGGGGAAATGAATTTTGAGACAAATGGTTTCTTTGGAAGAACATACTCCCGACTGGAGCAACAACCCATCTCCCAATCGAAACATGATCTGACGGCCCACGTGTCCTGTGACACATGTATGATCCAAAGGGATAAAAATCGTTTGTTTTTCTAATTCCTGTTTTTCTTGTGTTTTGCTAGTTGCAGAAGATGACACGTGTCATCAACGGTTAAGATTAATTCAGTTGGGTGAGGGTTATTACATCCAGTTTGGTTTTTAACTTAATCTTGACCGCTCATTTAAAGTAATGCCACATGTCACCTTCTGAATGTAGCAAAACAAGAAAAACATGGATAAAGAAAAACAGACGATTTTTCTCCAATCCAAAGTAGCCTCTGTCGACTTTTTCCAGATCCGCTCCCTATAGAGGGTTTCGATCTAACTGAACCCAATTTCTTTGACTGCACAACGGTTACAACTAAATTTCATTCTTTGAAATTCATGCCCACGGCATACGATCCAATATTTACCAAAAAAATAAAATAAAATAAAAAAGAAGGGTGAGTTACCTGAGTGGTAGCAGTGCTTAACCTAGAAGGGTGAGGAGTGAGGAGAGTACTCAGGACCATTTGATCATTATTGCAGAGAAATGGGTATTCAACATCAAAAGACACCTCCAAAGACTCCTCAGTTGAATAGTTTGGCTGAGAGAATGAATAGGACACTGGTGGAGAGAGTTAGATGTTTGCTTTCACAGGCAAGGCTACGAAGAACATTTTGGGGGGAGGCTTTAAGTACACTTGTGCATGTTTTGAATCTAACATCATCTTTTCCACTACAGCTTGTTGTACAAAATAGAGTTTGGATAGGTAAGGATGTTTCTTATGATCAATTGCGTATCTTTGGATGCAAAGTATTTGTGCATATTTCCAGGGATGAGAGGTCTAAACTTGATGTCAAGGCACAATAGTGAGTATTTGTGGGCTATGGTCAAGATGAATTTGGCTATAAGTTATATGATCGGGTCAACAAGAAAATCATTAGAAGCTGAGATGTTGTGTTTATGGAAGAACAGACTATACATGATATTGATAATGTCGAAAAGACAAGTCCTAAATCCAGTGGTGATTTGATTGACTTTGATCTGGTTCCTCCATCTCCAGTGCCAAAGCAGGTTGGAGATGAAATTCAAAATGATCAGCAAGTTAAAGGTGATGCAGATGCTCCCATACAAGTTGAGACAAATGATAATTCTCATGAGCAAATACCTACACCAGAGTTCCATCATCGATTCCACTCAGGAGGTCTATTAGAGACCGACAACCTTCCATATGGTACTCTATAGATGCATATGTATTATTAACTGATGGGGGAGAACCCGAGTGTTTTGAAGAAGCAATGGAAGATGAACACAAAAATGAGCGGGTTGAAGCCATGCAAGATGAGATGAAGTCATTGCATGAGAATCACAACTTTGAGTTGGTGAAATTACGTAAGGGCAAAAGGGCTTCGAAGAATAGGTGGGTGTATAGGGTGAAACAAGAAGAACACTCTTATCCACGATACAAAGCTAGATTGGTTGTCAAGGGATTCAGTTAAAGAAAAAGCAATTGACTTTGCTAAGATATTCTCTCCAGTTGTAAAGATGTCATCTATTCATGTGGTTCTTGGTTTAGCAGCTAGGCTTGACTTAGAGATTGAGCAGATGGATGTAAAGATTGCCTTCCTTCATGGTGATTTAGAGGAAGAAATTTACATGGAGCAACCCGAAGGTTTCAATGTTAAAGGAAAAGAGGATCATGTGTTCAGATTGAAGAAGAATCTTTATAGCTTAAAACATGCACCAAGACAATGGTACAAGAAGTTTGAATCAATTATGGGGGAGCAAGGCTACAAGAAAACTACTTCTGACCATTGTGTTTTTGTAATAAAATTCTCTGATGATGATTTTGTTAATTTTTTTTTATTTTATGTAGATGATATGTTGATTGTTGGCAAGAATGCTTTCAGGAATGACAAGTTGAAGAAGCAGTTGAGCAAGTCTTTTGCAATGAAAGACTTAGGGCCAGCAAAATAGATTCTTGGCATAAGAATCATCCGGTATAGAAATGCTAAGAAGTTATGGTTATCATGAGAGAAGTACATTGAAAAGGTGCTTCAAAGATTCAAGACGGACAAAGCTAAAGCAGTTAGCTCTCCTCTTACTACTCACTTTAGATTGAGCATCAAACAGAGTCCTTCTACTGAAGAAAAAAAGAAAGACATGGAAAGAGTTCCATATGCCTCAACAATAAGAAGTTTGATGTATGATATGGTTTGCATAAGGCCAGATATAGCTCATGCAGTTGGCACAGTTAGTCGCTTTCTCTCAAATTCTAGGAGAGAGCATTGAAATGCAGTCAAGCAGATTATGGAGTATCTGCATGGTAATTCCAATTTGAAACTTTGTTTTGGAAATAAAAAACCCTTGTTGGTTGGTTACATGATTGCAGATATAGCGGGAGATATTGATTCTCGTAAGTCTATTTCAGAATACTTGATCACCTTCTCACATGGTGCTGTGGCTTGGCAATCAAGACTATAGAAATGTGTTGCACTTTCTACTACCAAAACAGAGTTTATTGTAGAAATAGAAGCTTGTAAAGAGTTGCTATAGATGAAGAAATTTCTGCAGGAGCTTGGTTTCAAGCAAGATTGTTATGTGCTGTTTTGTGATAGTCAAAGTACTATCCACCTTAGTAAGAACTCCACTTTTCATGCTAGGTCGAATCATATTGATATGAGATATCATTGGATAAGAGATGTTCTAAATTTCAAGTTGCTAGAAATTGAGAAGATTCATACAGATCATAATGGTTCTTATAGGTTGACAAAAGCCTTACCAAGGGAGAAGCTTGATGTTTGTCATTTGATCGTTGGTATGAAGAATCCTTCCACATAGTCAGAAGGGGGAGATTTGTTGGGTTGGGTTTCCCTCCTTGTGGGGATGGCCCAAGTATTGGCCCAAGTATGCTCACCTTGTAGGTGAAGCCCATGTTTGTTTAAGGCCCATAAGGAGGGCATTTTTGTCACAAGAGTATAGATGGAAATTTACTCTTGTGACCTTGCTCTTATAATAGGGTTAAGTGAAAGAAGAAGAAGTAAGGAACGGTTGCAATCAGAAAATTCATAGGAGAAGAGAAGAAGAGAAACAACAAAAAAATCTGGGTTAGAAAATAGTCGACCATTGTCTTACAGAGCTCAATCGGAAGGTCTACATTCGGTAAGGTGTGATTGTTGTTTGGAGGTTCCTAACTCAGTTTTCAGCAATGTTTTTATTGTCCCTATTTTGGTGAGATCTCTTCAATTTCTTGTTTCTTTCATTTGGGAATTCATTTTGTTGATGATGTATGCCAAGGGTATGTTGCACTTAATGTGTAGAATCATTGTATGTCTCTAATTACAGTTATAGAAAATTCTTGTGTATTTTCATACTTGAAGATAGTGGATTTTTGTGGACTACGGTCCTGTGGTTTTTACTCCTCTCATTGGGGATGTTTTTCACATTAGATCGATTGTGTCGATGTGTGTTTGTGCATTTGATAAGTTTGATTACTGATTTGTGCATTGTGGCTATTTTCTTGAGAGCTTGATTAGTGCACATATTGTGTTTGATGAATTGCCCCATTGAGCTATACTTGATTGTTTCCTACTAGGTTCATCCAAGAGGGGAAGAATTTGTTCCACATTATGTCTAACTGGGTACATTTCTCGGTTACCCCATTGCCTTCCCCGTCAATTCTATTTGTCTCTCATTATGTTTTTTAGTTGAATGAAATTAATCAATTCATAAGAATGAGACAATATTCTAGTTATAAGTTTGCAAGGTTGATATAATTTGTCCTTACTAATAGGAATACAAAAAAGTGTAAGATAAAAAATTTCAAAAAATTGAGTAGATATTTAAAAAAAAAAAAAAAAAAAAAAAAACTTTTTATTGGTTGCAAGTAAGGTATGCACTTTACAAAAATTTCTGGCCTCTCACCCTCCACCCCTTAAAAAAAAATTTGTGATATTCACGTCTTGGGATTACAATCCAATAAAAAAATGAGTCACTAGGATAATTAATTAACTGTAGAGAACATATACATAAAAAAATTAATAAAAGTCAAACAAAAGGTTTGAGGGTGAGGGTGAGGGTGAGGGTGGGGATGGAGGAAAGGGGCGGTGTGGGGTTGCTGTCATCTTGTTTGTAGGAGGAGGAGGACGATGGGGAGAGAGAAAAGAACAAGAAAGGGAAAGAGGGTTAACCAGTTAATAGGTGAATAGGAGGGGTAATTTGGGCATTTTAAAGAACAGGAGAGATGGAGATGTCAAAGTTCAAATAACGTAGGAGAGTATTAGAAAAAAGTGAGGTAGAAGAGTTTTAATAAAGTTAGGTATAGAGGAGTGATAATAATTTTCCCTAAAAATGAATAACAATGTGATTTGCGTGTGCCTCATGGAAGAGGTTAGAGAGAATAAATGGTGATGCATAAAACTTTCTAATAAAAGAAAGCGATAACAATGGATCGCAGAAGAAGAGAAAAGCCTGGAACAGTGACAGAAGAGGAAGAGGTTGGTGGTGGTGGGGGTGAAGGTGACGATATGGGGTTATCATAAGCAATGATTGCCAGCTTCTGGTTCATTCGATAGTGATCGCCATAAGAGCAGGTGTAGTAGTGTTCTCCTGCTGTTTCAATGGTGATAAATATTCCTAGTGATTCTATGAGACCATTGATGGTGTTCATCACGTTAACAGTGCAGGATTCGTAATCTGCCTTTAAGAACCCACCCACGTCTTGTGCCCCATATGTGAAGTTGAACATTGCACAACAATATAAACATGGTTAGAGAGAGAGAGAGAGAGAGAGAGAGAGAGAGAATTAATACTCACTTATATAATCTCCGACCATGAATGTCCGGTTGGCAGCCCAGCTATGATATAAGAAGTTAGAAGGAGGAACAGTCCATCCTATACTCTCCCACAACATAGATTGTCTTAGCGGCCGCTCCCTGAAGCAGAATCGCTAAGATAAACACGCATCCAACCAAACAACCCATGTAAGAAGCCACATTTTCCTCTGTGATCACCTGTGGTCACCAGTTCCTCCCTCTAGTGTCACAGCTTTTGTGCAGAAATGGTGAACCAAGATTGAGTTTTTATAGATGCGACTGAGTGAAGCATTGCCTGGAGATGTGATATATAATGCCTTGGCTTTTGGATGGATAAATGCTTTCGAAAGTGGTTTGACTAGTTATTTTTGCAATTTGTTTTTTTTTTTTTTTTTTAACTAGTCTTCTGTTTTGCGGTCCTAATTCTAGAGATTAGACTTGCTACTCGTACTGATTGTACAAGTCAGCTTTTAACACATTTATTACATTTTGGCATTACAAAGGTGAAGAAGGGTATATTTGAAAATAAAGAAGAACAAGTTTTAGATACTGACTCTCACAGCCATACAATCAATTGACCTTTCTCCTAGATACAGGCAAAATAAGAGGTTGTTACTCCAAAACAGTATTGATATTTTAAACCATTATAAATAATAAAAAAATATTATATGGATAGGTCAAATGGTTTTCATCATGCAATTCGGACAAGAGATAAACTGGAATCACCATATCTAAAAATCAATAAACTATACAAGCATAATTTGGTGTTCAAGTCAAAACTGTTTTCTATAGTTGACTTTTCCACATGACCATATATTTTTTTTTTCAATTGTTGATCTCAAAAGTCAAATCTTATTGTTGTTCTCAAAAGTCAAAACTTTTGATATTTTATTGACAAGTTATTTTGAGCAAGTGTCGTTCCTCTATTTATAGGAGTGGTCCCTTTTGTAAATGTCAACTCAAAAACATTTTCTACCAATAAAAAAAAAACTCAAAAGCATTTATCGTGAAATTAGATTTTATAAATTGTATTCGTGTCAACTTCCCTAAGTTACCTAAGATGAGCGCATTTAATGGAGGAAACAAATGAATGAATAATCAGTTTTGGATTACTCATGTTGATCGATTCATATTAATATTGGTGTTATTTGATTCAATATGGATTTTACCAAATTTTTATTATTTTTAATTGTTTGTCACATGTCACTACTTATTGATTGTACCATCGATTTGGATTGTTGTTGACCAAGATCGATAACAATACTAAATCCAGGGGAGCCAATACCATTCCAATGGATAATTTTTAGCCTCATGGTCTGAAGGGATTGAGCTTTACAAGTTAAAAGGAAGTTAAAAAATCAGAAAATTAAAAAAATTGTTGCTTGATTCTCATTTTAGTTTCTTTTGGGAAAATTTCACCCACTCCCCTATACTTACGTCTTTTTTTACTTTTTCAAATTTTTACATTTGATTCCTCCATAAAAGAAAATTCTTACCTCTTCTTCTCCCCTATTAATATAAAACACCCAAATACCCTTTCATGATTCAATCATCTATTTTTTATTAATAGAAATAGGAACCAGTTCTTTCATCGAAACTCATCGTGCTCCACTACCACAACACCTTATCTCTTCCATCCATCCTAGTCCCCACCTCCCTATCCCCTAGCTTCCTGCACGTATTGAACATGAACCAAAATATACAGATATTTCTAGAGAATGTATCAAATGGTTTACTCAATTGTTTATAGATCTTTCACATTCTGCTATCCATTCCTCTTCTGTTTCCGATTAAATGTGGTATAATTATTCAAGTGTTGGGCTTATTGACATTTGATGTGTATCCATTTAAATTGGATTAAATCAATTAATTACATTTTCTTGTGTGCTTGTTATAAGTGTTACATTTCATGTAACTACCTATTTACACCTTTACTTGTTCTCAACTATGGACAAATATGAACACTTTCTTCTAGGATTGCTGTATTGCTTATTTGTTCAACATGGGGATCGAATTAAAATATAAATGCAAGTATTTATTGTGTTAAACATTGATCCATTGACTCTTTCACATGATTATATCTTTTCCTTTTTCAAATTTCTTTTTCTCAAATGGCTTGACTTTTGAAGTTTTATATATTGGAAGTTTGTCTTGAGGAAGTGTCACTCCTCTATTTGTAGGAGTGGTCCCTGCTTCCTTTGTTAAAATGATTTTTTTGTCTTTCGATCTCAAGCATTCATGTAGCCTCTTTTGTTCCAAAGACTCTCAAATTCCTTTTCATCTTGTTTACCTTTGTGTGGGTTATTATTGAGTGTTGAGTATTTCCTTGTCTATCAGTGTGGCTGTTAAGGCAAGTGCAAGGACTTATGAGTGGGCTTGTAAATTAAGGTGTTAGTATTATGGGAGATTGATTTACAAATAAGCCTGGTTTGCACTTATAGGGGGTAATTAAATACAATTATTATTGAGTGTTGAGTATTTCCTTGTCTATCAGTGTGGCTGTTAAGGCAAGTGCAAGGACTTATGAGTGGGCTTGTTAAAATAAGGTGTTAGTATTATGGGAGATTGATTTACAATGTTTCTACTGCTGATGTACTTGATTGTGATTCAAATGCCAACACTCCAAGTGTGTTATTTGAAAAATTATATGCATAAGGTAAGTCTTACTTTATTCTTATAGTGGCGTATTTCTTATGATAATTAATTTGCATAATAAAATCTTCCACTGCAAAAAAGGGTTATAAAAAATTAACAATCCAATGGTCTTTTTCCCTCGACGTGAATTGGATACTCACAATCCTTCATACATGTAACTTATCCTATTGAGAATCATATATATATGTATTGATTGGGTAGATTGTCTTTGTCTATCATATCTTTTTTGTGAGACCTGATTTCAAAATATTCAGCCACTTGAGTATCTTGCTCATTTTTGTTGACTGACACACATTCAAGTGAAATGCTTACCTATCGTCTCAGAATGAAGCACCTGCTGTGGGATAATGTCTGACTGTTTCACTTCATTCCCATTGGCCGTTATAGGCACCTCATTTTATGACATGAAAATCAAGCATGGTGATGATAAATGGGTGATATGAACAATGTCTAAGGTCTAATTTCATAGTAGGGAGTTCTTTATCAGCCAAAGACAATGAAAGAGATCATCCTAAGGAACCCAATTAAATTAAGTTGACTAGAAATTACCAAAATAACTTAGAATGTTTACCTAGTCAAATTATGGTCAAATGACCTTGAGACCGGCCTAATCCATTTTCGATCATGCAAGATACATGGTCAAAATGAAATTATTATTGAAATGGTTTCAATTTTCAAGCCATTGAACTAGGAATTCCTTTCAAAAACAATTTGGACCATGAAATTTAATTTAAGCTTTCAAAGTTCTCAAATTTTTTTTTTTTTTTTTAATTTCAAAGAAAAGAATTAAAAAAATATAAAAAACGGGTTGATCCCTCCTTACCTAATTCGATCTAAAACAAAAACCGGCTCGAGACTGTGCCAAAAGTACCTGAAGGACCGCTCACGAGTGGTTGCGATTCGGCTCATTCAGCACCAGAAGAGGATGAATCAGCACCAGTTGAAGCTCACCGGATGCCAGTCAGAATAAATCCATGCCAGCCCAGGAGTTTGGTTCCATCCAAACTGTGAGCCAAACGGCTTCCAAAGTACGTACATACTGTATCAACAAGTCATTTAGGAGAGAGTTCACATCCTTTGAAACGAGTGATGAGGTGCAATGAACATCTAACCATTGAGAACATCTAGGCACATGTCCCAAGAGCAACTCAACCACCATTACTGCATCAATACAACGACTGCAGACAATTTTCACACTTTAGGAGACCCATATCTAATTTGTGGAGTAGAATGGATTAAAGCAAGGTTTGATTTGCCAAGGCACCTGATCTCCATTTTTTACCCTTAGATCTGAAACCAACCACCTATTTCTCATCGAATGGATTCTGATGAGATTTGATCTCCGACGTCTATGGGGAGGTTAAGAAAATCAATATTCCTTACTTTGATATCATTTCCTTTCTACAATTCCTATTATTTTATTTCTGTAATTTATCATTGTAAATTTAAAACTATGTGTATTATTGTTTTAGATTTTTTTATTTTTTTTATTTTTACTCAGCAAATATATCAAATAATGGGATCGGTTTCATATGGTGGATTAGATGCATAACACTTTTTTTGGTTGAGAACCTATGGGCTATGGCCGAGGGTGGATCTTTGTTCAATTGTTTGAGTCCCTCTTTCTTTCTGCTGATGGCCATACCGAAGGTGGGGGTCTGGACCTAAATCTTGTACATCACTTTTATTTTTCATTGATATACATTGCCGAATTTTAGCTAAAAAAATTTTTTTTTTTTAATAAAATGACTGAAAAGTCTCTATAGGACTTGACTTATCAAATGACTTAAAAATTGGTCCAAACATTCCAAACATATGTATTTTGAAAACATTGTGATTTGATAATAATAATAATAATAATAAATAAAAAAAAAACCCCAAATCCTTTCCATTGTCCTTTCTCCAAACGAGGTTCAAAAATCAAATTACCATCAACAATAACTTTCGTGGAGATGGTCTCAGGCTATTCCATGGCATACACGACATCCAGAGGTCAGAATGGAGAGTGAAGTAATGTTGGCCAGTCTTTGCCTTGTCATTGTTTTCTGTTTCGCTGTGCAAATTTTAAAGATTTAATGGATTGCAACTTACCCCGAATTTCTTTGGCTGCAAGTCTGGGTAGTAGGAAAATGCTTGTAATCCAAATATTAGCAAAATTTTTACCATAGATAAAGTAGCATAGGAAGTTCTCATTTTGTATTAGTTGTGAAATCGTGCCTAAATGTTGGATGCTATTGGTAGATATAAGTTTACTGGGAGTGTAACAACTTAAGTTGTATCAAAAGTTTGGGATTTTAACCATAAGATTTGATAATCTTAGATACAACCATTGGATCGAGGGAAATCATTCAAACCTTCAATCCACCGTTGCTACACCATTTTTCTCTCCTCTTTCTATCTCCCGTTCCTTGCAACTGCTCAACTCGACAGATGTCTCTGCCTTCCGGCATCCCGAGCTTTCTGAGACCTCTTGCAACTCTTGGGCCAAGATGAAGCCGTCACCGTCCTCGTCAAACACCGTGAAGGCCTCCGTCAGATCCGCCTCGTCCTGCGGGCTATTGGAGCTGCCGCCACTAGATGTATTGTCATCGTAATCCAAGCTCCACAATTTCAGATCATGATGAAATAGAGCTTCGACAATGCCAAACCGATTTGGCTCCTACCTACTACAAACTTTTTTAACTAACTGAATAAAAAAAAAGACCCTGCAACTGGCTTGAGTTTTTACATTCCTGAATGTACTCTCGAATGGGCTTTGTTGGGAATTGTTTCAAGAGTTCTTGTTTTGGTGAATTTCTTTTTTCCCTAAATGTGGCGGTTTCTTCCTTTAATCAGAGTCTGAATTCGTGGTTCGATACAGCTCATCAGAGGATACGAATTAGGGTTGGAATTTCCCGACCCCAATGGTTTTGGGTTTCAACCAATTTTGAGTGACGAGTTCTCTCAGGCGACTAATTTTTTGCCGGGAAGTACTGCTCCTACAACCATGTTTGCCAATTTTTTCACGGCAGACGTCACAGATACAAGAATTAGAGTCAGTGATCATCTCCATCGGTAGATCATCATCTATCTTGGCTTGAATCCTGCTGCTTTGCTCGCGGGAGGAGGCGACTAGGCCAGAGAAAGAGAAAGAGAGGGGCAGCAGGAATCGGCATATTTTTTGGAAGGGAGGTGGAGATGGAGAGGAAGGGAAAAGGTAGAAGAAGAAGAGGAAAGAAGACAGTGGAGCGACGGTATTGATTAGGTTTTGTAGGATAACGGTTTATAGGTTTATAAACGGTTGAGATCTTTTATTTTTCGTCTAATGGTCTACAATCGCTAGCATACCTAATTCTTGGGTAACTCGCTAGCATTTCTGTCTTTTTCTCAAAAATGTTTAAAGTAGTTCTTTTCATGTCTGGCAAATAATGAAGTGATGTATATAATTCACAAGGCATAGTGATGCCTAGAAGATGACATTAAAAAATGAGGAATTATTACTTCCCTCTCCTGAACTTTGGGGAAATATCAAGTTCCCCACGATTTTTTAATTAATTCACTCCCCTCCCTCCCTAAAATCAAAAGACTCTATCACTCGTTAGTACCTGTTAGTTTCTGTTTTTAAGTGTCTAACATAATTTTGTAAATATCCTAAATGCTCCTCTACTTAATCGATGAACAGGAGAGAAAGCCGGCCTCTCTTTCAACCGCCTCTTTCTTCACCGTCGCCGAGAAACACAGGAGACTCCGTCGCTGCTCACCGAGAAGCCAGCCCTCTCATATCCGCGCCTCTTTCTTCCCCGTTGCTGCTCATCGAGAAGACCCAGGCAACTGTACTCCATCTTCATCGTCACTGTGCACGGAGAACCCAGGTGACTGGACTCCATTTTTTACCTGATATTGCTCTACAATTGAACCTTTTCTGCAGTGGACGTAGCAAAAGTGTCAGGAAAAGAACAGGCAGAAGTGCAGCCCAGCAAGAAAGGAAGAGGAAGGAAACAGTAAATTCTGGATATAGAGGAGTTTCGGCAAATATTTGGAAGTGGAGAAGATGACTTCTATTACTTCTTTGTTGAGCCATTTGATGCAATTGAGGAATGACAAGTAACTGTGTTGGTTTTTTGTACATTTACAAAAGGGTTTTTTAAATTACAAATCGAACATTCTTGGACTTTGATTTCATTCATTTTCTAATCAATTACTACCGACTCTTTCTTCACCGAGAAGAGCTGAGATCCGATCCCAGTATCTTCCAGTTCTTCCCTTCTCTTCTCTGCAGCCTCTTCTGTCTTTCTTCTGATATCTATTCTTCTCGATCAATCCTAGCTTCAATCTCTAGTGGGTTTGGGAGCAAATGGATCTGCATCTGATAAGCCATTGAAGTTCTTGATCTATGGCAGGACCGGTTGGATTGGAGGTCTGCTTGGTAAGCTCTGCCAAGCTCAGGGAATCGACTTCGCTTACAGTGCAGGTCGACTTGAGAACCGAAGCTCGTTAGAGAACATCGGCACCCTCCGGCCCACTCATATCTTCAACGCTGCTGGTGTCACTGGTCGACCAAACGTCGATTGGTACGAGTCCCACAAGGTGGAGACTATCCGCACCAATTTTGTTGGAACCCTAACCCTTGCCGATGCTTGGCTTCAAATCCGAATCAATCACAATAATGCTAGAATTGACACTAAATTCTAAAAACCAATAGTTCAATTCCAAAAATCCTAGATATGCCATTCTATAATGATTGGGATTGGGATTGATCTGAACTAGCCAAATCAACTAGGGATTTTAAATTTGGAATTGGAGATCGAACTGATAGTTTCAAGTATAGGTTTGGGATCGGTCGTATCGGCTGAGACCGATCCTAGATCCGGATCGATTATTCGGATCGTTTCAGGGGTAAAATAGATAAAAAGTAGTACCTTTTATAAAAATCAGGGGTAAAATAGACTTATACCCACCGATCCCATCCGATCCGGATTGGTATCGAATAGGCATCGACAGAGACCGATACTGATACCGTCCCCTACATCCTTGGAACTAATTCCTAGAAATTTTGATCCAATCGAATCAAAATCGGACCGAGAAGAACCCTAGGATCATCCTCAAATCTTAAGATCCAAGATCTAGTCCTATAAACCTTATAATCGATTTTAAACACGGAATCAGAGATCAAATCAATAGCTACCAATATCAATCCAAATCCAAATCAAATTGGAATTGACCAGAATCAATTCCAAAACCCTTAGAATCAACCTATAAAATATATTATAATTACAAAATTTCACATGTCGTCAGTAAAGTAGTACCAAGCCTATGATATTGCTTTATGAAAAAAAAAAAAAAAAACCTACAATATTGCCATTTGTCATCTTCCTAGGATTTTAACTTTCTTGAAAACACTAGCATATTTAATACAATTGATTTCTTTGAAGAGAGAGAGAGAGAGAGAGAGAGAGAGAGATGATTAGAACTATCTTACCGACCTCATCTCTAATGCACAACAATAGAAATTATTACAATATAATTGATATATGAATTTATGGGAAGAGGTTTTTTTTCTAAACTTCAAAAAACAAATATGAAGTTCACCAAAAGTTTTAGACCCTAAAACCTAGAAAAGCATTGGACACGCCGAGAAGAAAGAGAGCCTTTACCTGACTCACTAGAGATGATCTCGCCGAACTTTATGCCACAAAAATCAGCAAAGGTAACAGAAAGACTCGTGAGGAGGAAGACAATTAGTTGGGGCGAGTGCTTGTTCGAGATGTTTGGGAATAGTGTATTCATTCTCAAAAATACCCTTCGTTTTTTCATTTAAATCAAATTAACGATTCAAAAATTGAGGTTGAATTTACTTTTTTGACCTTAAAAGCAATCACGAAATGACAAAATAATGGGACACAGTAATTTACTTTTTTTGCCTTAAAAACAATCACAAAATGACAAAATAATGGGAACACAATAATTTAGGTTACAAGGTTTTTGTAACTGGGTCGGTTACATTTAGACATACCCATTAGTTTGTGTTAGTCTAGAGTGCGCAATTCTGGTTTGTTTGATCTTGATCTATTTGGGTGTTACAGATCTTCACTTGATTACTTCTATCATTGTTCTCATTTTTAGAGTTTTTGATTTTAGTACTGCACATTTTGGTACCTGAGTATTCTTTTTTTGGAACTAAATTGATCCAGGATCGATCTTCTGGACCTCTTCTTATGCTATGGGTGTGTGAATGCAATCACTTCTCGGTGTACAGCGACGCTAAAGAAAGACTCACCTGGAGAGGTCTGGCTTCTCGGTGAGCAGCGATGGTAAAGATGACGGAGTAGCCTTTGTCTTATTCGTGAGCAGCGACGGTGAAGAAAGAAGTGGTTGGAAGAGGGGCTGGCTTCTTCTTCTTCTTTTTATCGATTAAGTAGAGGGGCATTTAGGATATTTATAAAATTAGGTTAGACACTTAACAACAAAATCTAACAGGTATTAATGAGTAGTAGAATCTTTTGATTTCAAAGGAGGGGAGTGAATTAATTAAAAAGTTGTGGGGGAACTTGATATTTTCCCAAAGTTCAGGGGAGGGGAGTGATAATTCCTCTTAAAATTAATCTTTAATTAGGTGTGAGCAAGAATTTAAAATTGATATCAATCTCAGCCAATAGGGATTGGATTAGATTGAATGGATTTATCCCTGTTTTTTATTATTTTTTAAAATAGAATTTTGAACCGTTATCCTTATTCCTTATCTGCGGATAATTATTAGATCAATCAGAATCAGATATCATGTCCATCTTTTTCGATTACAATCCAATTTGATCCTATTTTTTAAACCATGGTCGCAAGTAAGGTATGTATTTTACAGAAACTCCTGCCTATTCTCACCCACCCCTCCCCCATCCCTCCAACTCCACACCCCCAAAAAAAAAGAAAAAATTTACAATCCAATAAAAAATGAGTCACCAGGATGGTTAATTAATTAACTGTAGAATACAAATACATTTTTCCCCCTAAAGACAGGTATTCAGTGGGCTTTCGGCTTGACTAGTCTGTAGACTTATTCTGACCCCACAGTTGCATGAATCGGGTCATACTCATCAACTCAGAACCACACGCATCCTGAGGCGAAGGTCCCTTACCAACTCAACTATCCCTTGGATTACAAATATATATTAAAAAAATAAATAAAAAAATAGAAGGTTTAAAAAAATAAATAAATAACAATGTGATTTGTTGGCACATGGAAGAGGCTAGAGAAAACACATGGTGATCAATATATAAAATGTTCTCATAAAAGAAAGCGATAATAGTGGATGGCAGAAGAAGAAGAGAAAAACCGGCAACAGTGAGAGAAGAGGCAGAGCTAGGTGGTGGTGGAGGTGACAAGATGGGAGTACCATAAGCGATGATTGTCAGCTTCTAGTTCTTTCGACAGTGATAGCCGTAGGTGCAGGTGTAGTACTGATCTCCTGCTGTTTCAATAGTGATTAATATTTCTGATGATTCGATGAGACCATTGATGGTGTTCTTCACGTTAACAGTGCAGGATTCATAATCTGCCTTTAAGAACTCACCGACGTCGCGCTCCCCATGTGTGAAATTGAACACTGCACAACATTATAAACATGGTTAGAGAGAGAGAGAGAGAGAGTTCTCACTTAGATAA